>NW_021604912.1:1179196-1277726 GCF_004785775.1 Grammomys surdaster | reverse complement strand
CTCTCTCTCTCTCTCTCTCTCTCTCTCTCTCTCTCTCTCTCTCTCTCCCCTCCCCCGTGTGTGTGTGTGTGTATCTCTCATTTGTGTGTATGTGTGTGTGTGTCTGTGAGTATGAGTAAGAGAGAGAGAGAAAGAGAGAGACAGAGACAGAGAGAGACAGAGAGAGACAGAGAGAGACAGAGAGAGACAGAGAGAGGGAGTTTTATTTGAATAGGTTTCACTCCCATAGGCTCACATAATTGAGTGCTTGGCCCACGGAGAGTAGCACTATTAGGATGTATGGTCTTGTTGGAGAAGGTGTGCCCTTGTTGGAGGAAGTATGTCATTGTCATCATGGGCTTAGCCTTTGATGTCTTCTAGTGTTTAAACTCCACCCAATGTGGAATAGTCCCCTTCTTCTGCCTATAAATCTTCTGTCTGTGAAATTTTTGGCTTTATCAGTACCATGTCTGCCTGCATGATGCCATGCTTCTTGACATGAGGATAATGGACTGAATGACTGAAATCATAATCAGCCTTAATTAAATATTTTCCTTTATAAGAGTTGCATTGGAGGACTAGAGAGAAGGTTAAGCAGTTAAGAGCATTGGCTGCTCTTCCAGAGATCCTGAGTTCAATTCCCAACAACCAGATTGCTCCTCATAACCATCTGTAATGGGATCTGATTCTCTCTTCTGGCATTCAGGTGTACAGACAGAGCAGTCACATACATAAAATAAACAAATAAATCTCTAACACAAACAAGCAAACAAACAAACAAACAAAGAGTTGCCTTGGTCATATAGTCCCTTCACAGCAATAAAGCCCAAATTAAGACTGACTCTCTCTCTCTCTCTCTCTCTCTCTCTCTCTCTCTCTCTCTCTCTCTGTGTGTGTGTGAATGTCTATGTGTGTGTTTATATTTGTATGTGTATGAGTGTGTGTGCATGTGTGGGTGAATGTGTGTGTGACTGTGGGGCTGTGTGTTTGCTAGTCAGAAGCTACTTTCCCTCATCAAACTGTACTGTACCTTCAACATTTCTGTCACTTTCTGATGTTAGACCTCATACCCCATAGGATAGAGGGAAGAATTCAAAATTCAGATGTCTTTATTGGGAAAGTGAGAGCCTTTAAATTTCTTGACTCATAGGTGCTTCTTAAATCTAGTTAGATGCTACACATTGATTTGACCTGTGTATAATAAAACACTATGTGCCTCTGTTATTTTTCTTCTGCCAAGAGAGCCAAGCATGACCATACCTCAAAAATGCTTTAGAGTCCACAAACATTGGTAAAAGGCTTTGCTTCTGCACTGACACCTTTGTGCAACTGTTTAGTACACTGTTAAATATCCTTTCTAAACAGTATTGGACCATGAGTATGTTGAGCAGGAATTCAAAATAATCAGAAAGCAACAAAAGAAAGGTTTAAGGGGTAGGGGCAGTACTTTGGTGGGAAGCAGAGTCTCCAGCTCATAACTCCTTTCTTCTATGACAAAAGATGTTGTTTAACTGACTACTTGGGGAGCAGACCTTTGTCTGGCGTGTTCACTGGGTTCCACACCTGTGTATTTCCCTTTACTCTTGTCTTAGGACCAGGAATGGTCTTGAGAATCCCTTTTCTGAGTTCCTGATGGAGCTTGGGGCAAGTTGTTTTTTGTTTGTTTGTTTGTTTGTTTTTGTTTTTTAAAACCTAGTGTAGAAAACTGCCCACTACTACTTATTTACAATTATAGAACCTTCTCAACTGAGTCAATCTATAGAGCTCATTCTAACTACTTTGTCCAACTTTCCTTCTTAGATGAGGCTTTTCTTCTTACTTTAAAGGTAAAAAAGCATTGTTGCTTAATTATGTCAAAGGTGAGATGCAAGGTTGAACCCCTAAGATCTATAGTGGTAAAGGTTGGAACTTTGGGTAGATGTGTATCACCAACAGAGGGTGGCATGAGTCTGAGACCTCACAAAGGATCTAATATTAGCAAAGAAAATACCAGATTGTTATCATTGTCTCTATCTCCAGAAACATGAGCTGAGGAAAGGCTACCCACATGGAGTATTGGGAAGAAGATGATCTATGAGCTGAAAGACAGTCCTCAGCATAAAATGAACTCCATGCAATCTTTACATTGGGTTTCTCAGCCTCCAGAAAGATGAGAAATAGACATCTATGTTCAGAAAGGATTCAACGTATGGCATTCTGATATCCATCCTAGACTGCACATGTGGACAGTAGGACAATACCACCCAGTGGGACCGATTTCAAAAGACTGTAATTTGGTGAATTCAGATGAAGCTAGGGCAATTTAGACAATTAGAGTATAAGCCCTCAGCAGAGAAACCAAACTAACATCTCAGACCTCAGCTGTCATTTAGAGTTGGTTGGGCCTCAACGGCCAGGATTTCTTTGCTTATTTGTCTTTTTTTTATAATTTATTTTTTCTCAAATCGTAATTCATTCACACAGGGGTTATAAACACAGAAAGGCAGGATGTGGGGAAGGGAATGACACTGGATTGTGGGTGATCAGGAGGAATACAGATATCTTCAGAACCGGGTATCCGCTGGGTGAAGGTTCAGGGGACAAGTCACTATTTGTCTTTTAATGAGATCTTGCCTAGCCTCCAGCTGTGACGGAAGTGTATGTATTCTGCTTGACTGTATTAGTATTATTTGTAAGTTAATTGCATAGTTTAAAATTTTTGTTTTATACTAGTCTTTCCTAATGACATACTGTAATTTCAAAAACAGAAGCTTCTGCAAAACCACTTTCTGGAGGGCTGATTCTAAAACAAAATGTGGAAGGATAAGGAATTTACAGTCATGCTTCATTAGAAAATATGAATTTAAAAATTAAAGGTATTTTTGTTGTCTCTTACCATATATAAACAGGGAGCTATCAGGGAGCTGCCCGTTTTCATAGATTCTCTCCTGAAGGAGAGGAGAGCTATCTTCGCTTTCCTTTCTTTCAGGGTCCCGGGTCCTTCTACTTCCTAGAGGTATGACACCCATGCAGGGAATTTACAGACAAAATTAGAAAGAAAACCCTCACACTCTTGACTCTCTATGTGCATAATAAATGTGGTTTTCTCTTTTTAAATTCTTCTTTTATGTGCCTCAGTAGAGTGTCATCATTTTTTCCAACAGACTCTGAGCATTTCTCCAGTTTATTCCCAGATAGTTTATCTTTTTTGTAGCTGTTGCAAATGGATTCTTTCCTGCATTTCATTTTCTAACTTTACTGTTTGTGTCTAAGAAGCCATTGATTTTTGTATATTAATTTTAAGCAGTCAATATGTAAAATTCTTTATCATTTAAACAGCTTTGCAGCTGATTCTGTTTCCAAGTTTGCAATCATATCATGTGCAAATAATATTTTTTATGTACTTCTATATTCAATACAGTCACTTTTTCTTAACACATTGATTTATACTATCCAAACCATTTAAGTAGAAATTTATTTATTCTTGATTTTTATAGTAATGCTTATATTTTACTCATTAATCATGTTTGTCTTTCATTTCTGTGTATGCCCCACATTAAATATTCAAAAAATTATTTATATTTAAATTTTTCAATTTACTGAATAATTGATTTTTGTGCTCAGTTGATGAAACTGAATACATCCCTATGTGTATGTAGAAATAAATAAAAAATATAAAATTTTATTTGTCAGATCAGTAGTGAAAGTTAGGTATCTAATTAAAGGAACTAGTCTAATCTATCAACTATCAAAGAAAAAAAAATCTATTTGGAATTTTGATTTTATAGCATTCTCAGAAGGAACTTCCAGTATAAAAAAATATCTGAAGCTGAAAGATGCAAATTGATGATAAAAGTATCAAACGATGATAAAAATATACTGTTGGTAAAATCATTTCAATTCAAGTAACTTTAAAAGGTTAGGGCATTTAATGTTAAAAAAATTTACACATTCACCAGAAAAACATACAGAAGATGGCAGGAAAAAAAAAATGGACAAGAGATGCAAATCATTTGCTCAAGAAGATAATCAGATGATAACAAAGAGAATCGGCTTAAATTCATCACCTGAGTAAGAAGCATAAATTTAAAAAAGAAGACATATTTTCACCAGTCTCAGGTGGATGGGATCTAGGAGAAGAAACAACATCTAATGCCATGTGGGAGGCAGGGGAAGGGCTTTTATACTCAGTATGGAGTTATTGTGGATTGCTTCTGTTTTGGGACAAAGCCATCTGGTAGAATCCATTTAATTTTTAAATACATGCATGTATTTTTCACTTCAGCCATCTTTATCCTGAGAATGTGTTTCATTCTAAGAACGATGTTGTAAAACTATCATATACAGGGTAGCACCTGTATGTGAGTGATGTGAACTTCAAAGGACTTGCTCTGCCCTTTTTCACCTCTGCATGGCCTTGAGATTTGCAGAATGTGTGGCCTCTATCCTGGACTGACTCTACTTATTGCCTACAGCTTTTCTTGGCAAACATTCTACTTCTCTGGCACTCCAAATTTCCTTGAAATTTTACTGAATGTTTGGCTTTACTCATATAACTTGACTCATTGTTTTCTTTGGGCTGCTTATAGAAATCTTGACCATGACACATATTGTTTGACCTCTTAGAATTTCTTTTGAAATCTGTGGAGAAGATTTTATGACCTTTTAAACACCTATATTACATAATATCTGAAAAAACACTATTACACAGACTATGCTAAGACCTAGCAACAGTTTGAGTGGTACTTTGTTTCCCTGAGACCTCAGCAGTAGTAGCCAGAGATCTCAGATCATTTAGATGGTCCTGTGAAATAAGGGAACCCTGAAGATGTCTTCTCCAATCCAACTCTTCTTAAAAAGCTTTATATTTCTAGCCTATAATAAGTAGGTCTAGCCTTTCTAGAAATGCCATGAAGGCATTAATAGCTACAATGGAAAACAGATTCAATCTCTTCAAGACTCCACTTCCTTTGGCTTGTTTTTCTGGTCAAACAATATTTTTTTCAAGTCTTCTTGTTCAGCTTTAAATCACAATTGTTTCTGTAAATTTGGATAAATATACCCAGAAAAACCAATGCTATAGCATGAACACTTTGTTGCCTTGAAACAACAAAGTTTGTTCTCCATTGGACTGATCCATTAGTGGCTTTAAAATAAACTACTATCACATTCCATAACCCAATCAGGATTCGAACTTGTGACCTTGTTGCCTTAGGTTACATGCCTGTACTGTAGTGCTTTACTTTGCCCAATAGCATGAAGTTGACAGGGTATATCAGGGAGGTAAATTCTTTGCAAGGAATGTTTATCACTTCTTATTATGTGTTAGATAATGATATATCCTCAATAAATATTTAAGTTGTTTTTTTTTTTCTGAGACAGAGTTTCTCTGAGTAGCCTTGGTTGTCCTCAAACTCACTCTGTAGATCATGCTGGCCCCAAACTCACAAAGATCTGCCTGCTTCTGCCTCCTGAGTGCTGCAATTAAAGCCACCCACTACCATGGCCTGGCATTAAAATATTTTGAAGCATATACTTTGAAAATTTTATTTGAAACTTATGAGCTATTCTCAAAAGAGAAATCAAAATTGGAAATATTTTCATCTATGAGCTTAGATATTTTCTACCTTGATAAAAAGTAAAACCAATGCTAACATTTCATAGCAATGATGAATTATAGAGTTTAATATCTCTTCAGTGATCTACCTTTAAAATCATATTTACTCTTTCTTTAAAAATAGTCTTGCTATGTACTTCCACATGGCTTTAAACTTCCAATTGCCCTGCATCAGTGATTATATTACAGGCCTTTGTAACTACACCAATGTTCAAAGGTATTAATTAGGTTGACCAGTGAGTCAAAATGAATATAAATGTTGAAAATTATGTTTTATTTTTTATTTCTCTTCAATACTTAAAATCCTTGCTTGGTTCTTCATGATATAAAAGCAGGAATACCTGAGTCCTGTGTGCCTCTACCTTTCATTATAAGGTTCTGTTTGTCATTAACTTTGTTAGGGATTTAATTCATTTTGTTATTATGTTATTATTAATTATTATTATCATTATTACTTTTACTTATCTTCGTATTTTGTGTCTTTATTTTTTCATATGTTTTCATTAAATTATTTATTTATTCACTTTACATCCCAAAAGGTGGCTCCTCTCCACTTCTCTCCTCTAAGTTCCATCCTTAGAAATCCCTTTCTCTTTTACTTCTCAGAAGGAAAGTTCCCCCCTTGGGTACAACCCCATCCTGGGACATGAAGACACAACAGGACTAAGCTCAGCCTCTCCTACTAAGGCCCAACCTGGCAGTCCAGTTTGGAAACGAGGATCCGTTGGCAGGCAACTGAGTCAGACACAGTCTTTGTTCCAATTGTTAGGGTACCCACATGAAGACCAAGGTGTACATCTGCTACAAATGTGTAGGGGGCCTAGGTCCAGCCCTTGCATGTTCTTTGGTGGTTCAGTCTCTCTTAGCACCCATAGACCGAGGTTAGTTGACTCTGTAAGTTTTCTTGTGGTGTCCTTGACCCCTCTGGCTCACTCAGTTCTATCCCCCACTTTTCTGTAAGACTCCCAGACCTCTGCCTGATATTTGGCTGTGGGTCTCTGCATCTGGCTCCATCTGCTGCTGGATGTCTCTCAGGAGACAGTTATGCTAGGTTCCTGTCTGCAAGCATAACAGAGTACCATTATTTAGTGTCAGAGTTGGCTCTTTTACGTGGGATAAGTTTCAAGCTGGGGTAGTTACTGGTTGGCATTCCTTCAATCTCTGCTCTGTCTTTAACCCTGCACAACTTGTAGGCAGGACAAATTTTGGATTAAATGTTTTGTGGGTGGGTTGATATCTCTTTCCTTCCACTGGAGGTCCTAGAATGTTTACAAATGTTAGCCACTTCAGTCTGAGTTAGATTCATACATCCTCCTTGGATCCTCTTTATTACTTAGTTTCTTGGGTCCTGTGAATTGTCATGCATTTGCCTGCAACTTTCATGTCTTTGTTTTTAATAGCTGAAGAGTATTCCATTGTGTAGATATACCAAATTTATTTCTTAAATCCATTCTTCAGATGAGGGTCAGTTAGGTTCTTATTAGCTGAAGACTGTTAAAAATAAAGATGCTATGATAATAGTTAAGTAAGTGTCCTTGTGATATAGTAGAGGCACCTTTAGGGTATTTGCGCAGGAGCCACCACTTTCGGGTTTTGGGGTAGAACTACTCCAAATTTTCTGAAAAATCACCAAATTGATTTCCAAAGTGATTCTACCAATTTTCACTCACACCAGCAATGGAGAAGTGTTCCCCTTGCTCCACATCCTCACCAGCATGTACTGTCACTTGAGTTTTTGAACTTAGCCATTCTGGTGAGTATAAAATGGAATCTCAGAGTCATTTTGATTTGCATTTACTTGATGACTAAGGATGTTGATTGATTCTTTAACTGCTTTCTGGACATTCGAGATTCCTCTGTTGAGAATTCTCTGTTTAGCTCTGTACCCCAATTTTTAATTGAGTTATTTCATTTGTTCATGTTTAATATTTTGAGATCTTTATATATTTTGGGTATTAGTCCTCTGTTGGACTTACTGTTTTTGAAAATTTTTTCTCAATTTGAAGGCTGTTGTTTTATCCAATTGTTGGTGGTTGTAGCCTTACATAAGTTTTTCAGTTTCATGAGATCCCGTTTATCAATTATTAATCTTTATGTGTGATCTATTTATGTGTGGTATTCCAGTCAGGAAATTTGTTTTCCATACCGAAATGTTCAATGCAATTTCTGACTTTCTCGTCTATTAGATTTAGTGTGTCTAGTTTTATGTTGAGCTCTTTGATTCACTTGGACTTGAGTTTTGTGAAGGATGATCAATATGGATCTGTTTGCATTCTTCGACATGTGGGCATCCAGCTAGATCAGCACTATTTGCTGAAGATGCTTTATTTTTTCCATTTTATGGTTTTGGATTCACAAATTTTGACTTGATTTTTGACTCGTCACAAATCAAGTGTCTGTAGGTGTGATTTTGTTAATTTGTATACTGCCTTTTACTTTGGCTAAGGTTTTATCCATCTTGTTGATTTTATCAAAGAACCAGCTCTTGGCTTCATTGATTTTTTTTTTGTATTTTTCTCTGTTTCTAATTGATTTCAGCCCTGAGTTTCACTATTTCCTGCTGTCTACTTCTCTTGGGTATGCTTGCTTCCTTTTCTTCTAGAGCTTTCTGGTGTGATTTTAAGTTACTAGTATGAGATCTCTTCAATTTCTTTGTGAAGGCACTTAGTGCTATGGACTTTCCTCTTACCACAGCTTCCATAGTGTGACACTTAAGTTTTGGTATGTTGTACCTTCATTTTCCCTGAGTTCTGGAAAGGTTTTTTTTTTGTTTTATTTCTTTATTTTCTTCCTTGAGTAGAGAGTTGTTCATGTTCCATGAGTTTGTAGACTTTCTGTTGGTTCTGTTGTTTTTGAAGTCCTGTTTTTATCCATGGTTGTCTGATAAAGAGTTCTTTCAATCCTTATTCTTGTTGAGACTTGCTTTGTGACCAACTATGTGGTCAATTTTAGAGAAAGCTCCATGAAGTGTTTAGAAGAAGGTATATTCTTTTGTGTTTTGGTGAAATGTTCTGTAGATATCTGTTAGATCCAATTGACTCCCAAGCTCTGTTAGTTTCATTATTTCTCTTTTGTATCTGTCTCAGAGATCTGACCATTGGTACATGTGTGGTGGTAAAGTCCCTCACTATTAATTCATGCGGTTGAATGTGAGATTTTAGCTTTAGTAATGATACTTTTATGAATGTGGGTGCCCGTGGATTTCGGTAATAGATGTTCAAAATTGAGATGTCATCTTGGTGGATTTTAATTTGGTGAGTATAATGTGTCCTTACCCATATCTTTTGATTAATTTTGGTTCAAGTCTATTTTGTTAGATTTTAGAATGGTTACTCTAGCTTGCTCCTTGGGTTTGTTTGGAAAACTTTTCCTGCCCTTTACTATGAGGTAGTATTTATCATTGTTGCTGAGCTGTGTTTCCTATATGCAGCAGAATATTGGATCCTGTTTCCATATCCATTCTGTTAGCCAGTATCTTTATTGGGAAATTGAGTCCATTGAAGTAGAGAGATATTAATGTCTAATGATTATTAATTCCTATTATTTTGATGTTGGTGTTTTAGTATGTATGTATGTGGTGTGCATGTGATTATGCATGCTTTCCTTATTTTGTTTTTATTTCCTGTGTTTTCTTGGGTGTGGTTAGCCTGCTTGGGTTGAAGGTTTCCTTCCAGTATTTTTTGTAGGGCTGAATTTGCAGATATACATTGCTTACTTTGTTTTGAAATATCTTGGTTTTCTCCATCTATGGTGATTGAGAGTTTTGCTGGCTATAGTAGTCTAGATTGTAATATGTGGATTCTAAGAGGGTGCAAGACCTCTGTCCAGGCTCTTCTTGTTTTTAGCGTATCTGTTGAAAATTTGGGTGTAATTCTGCTAGGTCTACCTTCATATGTTACTTGGGCTTTTACCCATGCAGTTTTGAATATTCTTTTTTTGTTATGTAGATTTAGTGCTTTGATTATTATTGGGAAGGCAGATTTTCTTTTCTGGTCCAATCTAATTGGTGTTCTGTAAGCTTATATGTTAATAGGCTTCTTTTTCTTTAGGTTGGGGAATTTTTCTTCTATGATTTTGTTGAAAATATTTTCTGTGCCTTGGAGCTGGGACTCTTCATTCATCTTCTTTTCTTTTTATTCTTATGTTAGGACTTTTCATAGTATCCCAGATTTCTTAGATTGTTTTGTGTCACAATATTTTTTTATATTTAACATATTCTTTGACTAATGTATCAATTTATTCTATTGTATCTTCTACAACTGTAATTCTCTCTTTTATCACTTGTATTCTGTAAGTGATGCTTATATTTGTTGTTCATGTTCTGTTCACAGGTTTTTCATTCCCAGAATTCCCTCAATTTGTGTTTTTTTTTTATTGCCTCTATTTCCATTTTCAGGTCTTGTACAGTTTTATTTCTTTATTCACCTGTTTAATTGTATTTTTTTTATTTCTTTCAAGGGCTTATTTGTTCCCACTTTAAAGGCCTCTATCATCTTTATAAGATTAGATATAAGCTCATTCCCTTGTGCTTCAGTTGTGATTGGATGTCTAGTACTTGCTTTAAAAGGATAGCTGTGATCTAAAAGTATCAGATTTCCCTGGGTCTTGTTGATTGTGTTCTTAAGCTGACCTTTAGCAATCAATATGTCCCTGGACGTTCCTGGAGTATCTGGTCTTGGAAAGGCTGACCTAAGCATGTCCCTGATGCAACAGGCCCCTGGAATGGTGACAGGACAATGGACCTTGGGAACAACATTGCAATTGGTCACGCTCTGGGGACACTAGGCAGTAAAGTGACTGGGGTGGGGGCTCTGACCTGGATGATTCTGGTATAGTAGGCCTATTGAAGTCAGGTGGATCTGTGGCCAGAGCCATATTTTAGACTATAAGGTATTTTAATAATGTTTTTCTTCTTTCCCAGCTTGTCCCAGATACTATGTCAAAACTACAAGATCAAATTTATTATTCTTTTAATCTCTTTTTAATCTCTCTCTCTCTCTCTCTCTCTCTCTCTCTCTCTCTCTCTCTCTGTGTGTGTGTGTGTGTGTGTGTCTGTCTGTCTGTCTGTCTGTCTTTCTATCTTCAACTATGTTCATAGCAGTTTTATTCCTAATATCCAGAATCTGGAAACAACCAAAAAACCAAAATAATAATAATTGTGATAATTGTGTAAAGAAAATGTGATACATTTACACACTGGAATACCATTAAGCTATTAAAATCAAGGACATCATGAAATTTTCAGGTGTGTGGATGGAACTAGAAAATAATATTCTGTGTGAGCTAATCCAGACCCAGAAAGATACACATGATATACACTCACATATAAGCAGATATTAGCCATAAATTACAAGATCACCATGTTATCCCCACATATCCAAGAAACAAGGAGGGTTCAGGGGTGGATGCTGGAATATCACTTAGAAGAGGAAATAAAATGGACATCAGATATGGATGGAGAGAGTGAGATGGGTAGGAGAGGCAGTGGGGAGAAGAACGGAGATGGGGATCAAGTGTGGGGAGAGTTGGGTTGGAGGTAAGAGACCTGTGAGAGAAAAGGGAAATTAATGTGTATGTGGGAGCATCTCTGAGAAAAGTCAGAGACCTAGGATGGAGAAGGCTTCTGGGAGGGTATGGAGATGACCCTAGCTGAGTCTCCTAGGGGTGGGTTATATGGAGCCTGAAGTGGCAACCTCCTGTAGACAGGAAGGACTTCCAGTGGAGGAATGTAGACACCAACCCACCCCTAAAACTTTTGACTTAAATTTGTCCTACCTACAAGGTAAAAACGGAGCAGAGTTTTAGGGGACTCTCAGAAACTTTGCCACCAATCAAAGAGAATGCATGAACTGGGCCTCGGCCATGTGTGGCAGATGTGCCACTTGGTTTTCATATGGGTCGCCTAACAACGCAGAAGGATTTGCCCCTGGCTGCTGCCTGCCTGTAAATCCTTTTTCCCTAACTGGACTTTTTTGTCTAGCTCAGTGGGAGAAGGTATGCTTAGTCCTAAAATGACTTGATGTGCCACGATTGATTGGTATTGAGATGAAGGAACTCTTCTTTCTCAGAGGAGGAGAGAGGACAATAGGGGGACGGAGCTATATGGGGGGAAGTAAGAGAAGAGGGAGCTGTGATAGGGATCTAAAGTGTATAAACAGATTAATTAATGAAAAAATATAATCATGTTTTTCTCCTTTCCCAACTCTACACAGATCCTCTCTATCTGCCTTCTACAAACTCTACTTTGTTGTTCTTACAATACCTTGTTTTCTCCAGCTTCCTTTCTCTCTTTCTATTCTCTTTTTGTTTTTAAAAACAAAAACATAAATGTAAAAAAACAGAGCTTCAAAACAATGAAAACCAAAAAAAAAGGCAAAAAATAATAGGATAAAAATGAAAAATAAACCAAAACAAAACTAAAAGTCCACTAAAATGCCACCATTGGATTTATTTATGTTGGGTAACTACTGCTGGGCATGGGGATGGAGTGTGGTTGATATTTTCAATGAAACTCAATTGGACAAAATGTTTGTTTGTTTGTTTGTTTGTTTGTTTTCTTTAAGATTGTGTATCAGTTTCAGATAGCTTCTTGGATAGGGGTTGGACCCCTGTTCTCTTTCTCCTCTTAGTGCTGGGACCACAACTTGCCTGAATCTCTTTAGGTATTGTTCATGCTACCGCAGTCTCTGTGATTTAGTATGTATACCAGTCTTACTGTGTCTGGAAGACACTCTTCACAGAGTCATCTCTCACATGTGGCTCTTACAGTCTTTCTGCCTCTTACTCCCCCATGAATCCCAGGCCTTGAAGAGAGGGTTTAGATGACGACATCACATTTATGACTGTGCGATTCAAAGTATCTGTCTCCGCACATTGTCTACTTGTGGGTTTCTATGTAAATTCATATTTGTTGCAAGAATGAGGTAGTTGTCACCAGAGTATCATAATATGTCATTAGGAATAATATTATTTCTGTGTTCATTTAGCAGAATAACAATATTGAGTTTTCTCTAGGGCAGTGACTTGTCTTGTCCCAGGTACTTTGATACTTTAGCATTTTGTCTTACAGGTAGGTCATTATCATAGGCCACTGCACTGGATTTGTACCTACGTGAAATCGATGACTACCTTTTTCCTCTTGTAGCATGCAGAGTGCTTTCCAGTACCATGCATCCTAATCATTAGAAGCAAAGCTTCTCGTTATGCACCAGTTGAACTCCTTTATGTTTCAGGGTGTAAGTGTCATCTTCAGCAATAGGACCTTACCATCAGCTTGTAGAGGGGAACCAATAGACTTGGCAACTGCCTATGATGTTTGAGGGACTTGATAGAATTCCTTTAGCCAATGATTCAACTACATATAACCTGTTTTCCACAGTGGGTTTTTCACTTTGTGGCATAAGAAGTCTAGTTGGGGCATTTATTTCCACCATCCTTTAGAGACTATATTTAGATTCATCTCATATATGTATGTATTTTAGAAAGCTTCTATAATAGTAGATTTCCACATGCTTTATTAAATGGCCTTTAGTATTAGTTGCTCATCCTTAGATGGCTTCCCTTACCCTGTATTGGGTGACAACCCCTTCCTATTTAAATAATCCTATTATAGTTGTAGGGTACTGGGTCCAGTGTCCACTTCACCACAGGGCACAGCTGCTTGGGGAGGCGGGAAGCAGGAACGTTGACTGTGCTAACTCCACACCACCACTTGGGTGGTGTTGGGCTATAGGGAAGCCTTGAGACACCATTCTTGGGGTGAGGAAGTGCAGTCTGAGATGTGGGGAAACCAGAGCTGGCTCTGGGGAACAGAATATGCTACAAGACCTGGGCCATGCGGTTCTTATGCTCTTGGACACCCAGGTGCCACTGGAAGTCATGGAAGAGCTGAGAACAGAATCTGGGACCATAGCCTGGGTTTAGCCCATGGCCAGGAAAGGGGGAAAGGGGGAGTTCCAGCTAGTCCCCTGGCTTGGTGGTAACAGGCTTGGTAACAGTTTTCGCTAGGAGCACAGAGAGGCTTTCTATTGGAGATTAGACTGAGGCTTTATAGGCGAAGGCCTTCTCCATGAATCCCCATGAGAAGAGAGTCCTTTCATCAAGAATCATGATGAAAAGAGATAGTCCATGGTTCGAAGGTGTTTACTGTCATGGTGGAAGTTGGATGCATAAACTATACTCGCTTCTCACGGTGGGTGGACCTGAGATTAAATACCTTTTGCAGGGTAGAATGTCTGGGAAAGTAAGCTTATTGCCTATGCCCTCCAAGCCTCTAGATACCTCATTAGCATGGTGACCTCTGTCTTGAGCCTATGTGACCACAGGTCATGTCTCTTTTATGTGAGGAGCACAGCACATGTTTCAAGTCAAGAGTCTGGCAAGGAACTGGGAGTCAGCTAAACTTTGGGTATATGCCCACTGAGTCTCTGGATCTCAACCTGCTGTACCTTACCAAACTTCCTGGCATAGATTTACATTCCACATATAGTTTCATCTTTGTCTGTAACTCTACATTCTCTTTTTCCTTTCTTGACAGATTCTTTTCTTTCCCAGTCCCTTTCTAGGTTCTTAACCTCTGTAGTTATTCAGATCATAGCATATATATTTAAAAATATAATATCTGCATATAGGAAAAGACATACAATATTTGTATTTTGAGGTCTAGGTTACTTCACTCGGGATAATTTATTTTTCAAGGTCTCATCACAAATCTGTAAATTTTATTGTTTCATTTTTCTTGACAGTTGAATAATGTTTCATTTTGTAAATACAACACATTTTCATTATCCACTCATTAGTTTATGAATATCATAGTTGTATCCAATTTCTGGTTATTAGGAATAGATAGCAATGACCGTGGATAAACATGTGTCTGTGTAGTAAGATATAGAATCCTTTGGATATATGCTAAAAAATGCAATAGATTGATTTTGAGATTTCTGGGGATACTATCACTCTGATTTCTGTAGTGGCTGTACAAGCTTACACTTCTATCAGATTAATAAGTGTTCCCTTCCATGACCACCCTCTTCAGCATGTACAATTATTTGTTTCATTGATCTTGGCCATTCTGACTAGTATAATATAAATTTTCAAAGTAGTTTAGTTTGAATTTCCATGATGGCTAAAGACATTGGACATTTCAAGTCTTTCTCATCCATTTGTGTTTCATTTTTTTTTAGACGCTAATGCTTAGTTCTATAGTCTATTTTAAAATTAGATTTTATCTTTCTTGTTGTTCCATTTTGAGTCCTTTATATATTGTATATACTAACCCACTCTCTCTATATAACTGGCAAAGATCTATTCTATAGGTTACTGAATTGAATGAATTTTGATATCCTTGATGTACAAAATCTTTTCAGCTTCATTAGGTCTCATTTATTAATTGGTGGTTTTCATGGGGAATAGGCTTGAATTCGTTGTCATGCAAAATATTTTTGAACAGAATTTAAAGTACAGTCTTTAAATTGCCAAGATTAAATCATTTTCACTTGGCTATTAAGATTATTACTTATGTTTAGCCACAGTTCCTAACTTAAATGCAATAGCTACCCACCCTTTCACCTCATTACTTTTCTTATACTTTGACCATTTGATTACTAGAATGCAACCATCTTTATAAGTCATAATCCACAGCTATCTTTATTTCCATGCTTCTTTGCAGGTTATAAAGCAGCACTGCTGGTATTATATCCATTTCCTTCGATCTCTTTCCCCTTACCTACTTTTGAGCCTTGACTCGATCTTTTCCTGATTCTATCCTTTTGTTTCAGTAGGGGTTGTATCTAAATGGTACAGCACTTTTCTACCATCCACCAAATCTTGAGTTCAATCCCCAACAGTACAAACCTTATTACATTTCATTTATGGAGCTGCTTCTGGATTGCAGATATGTCATCTTATTTTATTTCCTGAACCTGTATTCACATTGACAAGTTTGTACCTCTTCCTGCCTTATGTTTTATTAATTATAATTTATTCATAACCACACAGGTCAGGATCTATATTTCAAGCAATTTTTATTGCAATATAACTAGCCTATAAACATTATAAATACTGAGTGTATAGCTGAATGAATTTTTATACACAGACATCCAAAAGCACACAACCATGAAATCCACAATCTAGATGAGGTAATAGAAACTTCCCTGTATTCTAGAAGCATTCTTTATGCACTCTTGGTCACAGTACTGCTCCCAAAAGATTAACCATTAGCTTAGATAGTTTGTGATAAGATCTTATTTTTGTATGTAAGTATATAAACTTATAAAATTTACATGAAGAGAATGTGTATGTGAGGTTTCAGAGGCTCTAGTGCCATTGGTCACTGTTTTGACTGTAATTACCCCCTCAGCATTAACCTCTAATGTCGTAGGAGCTTCATCTGCTTCTCCAGCCCCGGATGTCTTCTTACCCATCAGCCCCAGTGACCAAGGGCAAGTTTTGAGCTTTAGTGGCCCCATCACTCAGAATCCACCCTGTTCCAGTCATTTTATGCAAGGTAATAAAAAGTGAAAAGAAAAAAGAGAAGATCGTATCTGCAACATTTATATTTTAGGTACTAAAAGTGTTCAGAATGTATGTACATGTACATATATAGATATAGAAAATGTGTATCTTTTGTGAAAATTTCAAATTTGTTACCTATTTTAAGAATATTACAAGTTCAAGTTATTGTAAGTCTGTGTTGAGTTTCTTGGATACTTATATCAGTTGTGGCTATAATTATATTCAATGTCTCCTTTCAGTGTTATTTCTGGAGAATGGTGTAGGTTCCAGAAAATTTTTTAAAAGAATAGCAAGTTTTTAAGTATTCAAGAAAGGCTTATCTTGTGAATACGAATTTATGTTTGATAATCTCTTAATTCAGTAAATTTATTTAGGGTATGATTTGTAGTCAGATGCGTAGATGCATTGATTTCAGCCAGAAATGTCCCCAGAGGCTCAAAGCATGTGAATACAGCTTGAAGTGAGGGCACATTTTGTAAGGCTGTAAAAACTTTTGCTGGCAGAAGTCACTGGGGTGGGAATTTGAAGGTTCTACCCATGTCTTGTTTCAGTTAGTCTATGTTTCTTAGCTGGACACATGTGCACGGTGATAGGCACACATTTTTTACTGCTGTTACCTGAGAACAGCAGCAATATTTTCCCAGTCATGGTGGATCGAATTCTGAGATTATTACAGGTTCATTTTAAAATTTCTCTTCCCTGATGTTATTCTGTCACTATTTCCCCTCCTCAGATCAACAAGAAAAATAACTAAGACAGTACAAAAGCACCAATCTGGGACTAAGGCAGATGGAGGCTGATTACTCTTCCAGTTTTTCAGGTGATTCTACATGAAGTTATGGGGAATTGACCCAAGATCCACCACCTTGAAGTTCTCTGAACTACAATTTATCCCTTTCACAGCAAAAAGATGCTGGTGGCTCTGATCCTTTTGGCCCCCAAACATCTTTTTTTTTTTTTTTTGCATTTTTACCCTTTGCTTCTCTTACATTTTGAAGTATTATAAACATATAAAATGATACCTGGAGTGATTAAGACTAACAACCACATTTAAAGTTACTCAAAACATTAACAAGAAATAAAACATGCATTGGGAAGTTTATATGATTCTTTCTATGTTTTACCAAAGATAACATTATCTGAGTTGTATGCTCATGTCTATAGGTATTCCATAATTACCCAAGTGATATGTATCTTTATTTCTAAATGGTTATTGTAGGCCATGGTGTCAAATTCCAAAATAATTTTTATAAAGCCTTTATAATGTCTAATACATAGCTGATGTTATGTATAACTTACACAACATAGATAACAAAACAAACTCATCAGTGTCATAATAACACACTTCTCATGGCAACAGGGTCTCATCACAGACATTTGTTCTTCTACTTGATTTTCTACTTGATTCACTTACAGTGTATAGTTATAAATGTCACAAAATTTAATAGTGATAGATTCTGTTTTCCATCTACCAATATCACATAAATTTATTTTGATAATGGCATTGGGCCACATTAATAATATCATCCTTCCTTCCTTCCTCCCTCCCTCCCTCCTTCCCTCCCTCCCTCCCTGCCTCTCTCTCTTTCTTTCTTTCTTTCTTTCTTTCTTTCTTTCTTTCTTTCTTCCTTTAGCGTTGGTGGTAATTCAACCCAGGATTCCTTGTTCCTTTGTTGGATTCTGTATTGACTTAGGTTGTACAGGTTTATTTGAATTTCTAAACTCATAGAATCTTTCTGTCTTAGTCTCCCCAATGTTGAGAGTACAGGCATGCACTGTATAGCTCTCAACAAAATTTTACACCATCAGAAACTTCATTTATTATCAGTTTAGGTTGAAAAGGTAGCAAAGCTTACTGAAGTCAACTCTAGTTAACTTTGAATACTGAAAATTCACATCTTTTCTTAAACCTATCAGAGTAAAGAACGAAGGAGAGCACAAGTAAGGAATATAACCTATATCTACTTCTGAAAATCATGTATCCTATAGAGCATAGAACCTCATTATAACTGAAGGAACAGGAATGTGCAAACTATTTCCTTCCAGAACGCTTAATTCTATAATAACTGTTAGTTTTAAGTGTTAATAAAACTTTTTAATAATATAAACTGAATACCAAATAGAAATCAAGATCTATAAAGTTGAAATAAATTGACTTGTTGCAAAGTAGATTTTGAAGCATAGTGGAAACATAAGGAAGGAGGAGAAACAAAAATTTATAAAGAAAACTAAAAAACAAAAATCAAAAAACCCTCTAAAATATTTATTTAGAAAACCTAAGTATAAATCACTGAAGAAAATTAGTAAATATTTTTAACTGAGTAAAAATGAGAATAGTAAAAAGCGTGGGGCACAGATGAGACAGGTGTGTGAAGAATGTGTACAGCATTAAAAGCTTACTTATACTAGTAGGGCATGTTGACGCATGTCTTTAATCACAGAATTCTGAGGCAGAGGTTATTGAATGTTGGCAAGTTTGAAGCTAAACTGCTCTACATAAGAAGTTCCAGACAAGTCAGGGATATACAGTGAGATTCTGTCTCAAAATAAATAAATGAATAAATAAATAAACAAATAATAAATAAAGTAGAAGGTTATGATGAGAGGCAAAATGGTAGCACATACCTAAAATCCATGGGTTAAGAAGACTGAGAGAGAAGGATAATGAATTTGAAGATGTCTTGAAACTAAGAAATAACATCAGTATTCCTTGAAAATTTTCAGCAAGTAGAAAAGGTTAAAAGAAAAACAAAACAAAACAAAATCTTCCTAAATAACATTTTCATTTTGTTGTTATACTGACACCAAAATCTAGAAAGTCTTGAAGAGAAAATGTCAAATGTTTTCTATATAAATGGATATGTCAATGTTCTCAATATGATACCAACAAGTAAAATTCACACACACACACACACACGCACATGCACACACACGTGCACACACACGTGCACACACACACACACACATGCACACACACACACAGTTATATAGATAACAAAACCTAGAAAGACATGAAGACAAAATGCTAAATATTTTCCATATAAATGAATATGTCAATGTCCTCAATATACCAGCCAATAAAATTTACAACACACACACACACACACACACACACAGAGAGAGAGAGAGAGAGAGAGAGAGAGAGAGAGAGAGAGAGAGAGAGAAAACACTCAGGACACACAGCTCTAAACTGGATGTCTACATCAAATCCCTTGACATAGAGTGAGGCATCTGGTTTAAATAAAATAAAAAATATACTGAAGAAATGAATTCCTGAGAATGCAAGTATGGTTCAGGGGACAAGGAAGACTGATGCCAGATAGTCTCATCTAAAGTAAAGAAGAGAGAGAGAGAGGGAGGGGGAGGAACAGGGAGCAGACAGACATAGAACATGAATTTAATAGTGTAGTGAGGAGAGAGTAGATATAGGAAGAGTTGAGGGAGGGAGGTGAGTATGATCAAGACATATCACATGAAATTATCAGAGATATATTATGAGACAGTGAAATCCATGCTAAGAAGAAAGCTCATAACACTAAATGACTACAGAAAATAACTGGTGAGATCTCATACTAACAACCTTCCAGCACACCTGAAAGATCTAGAAAAAAATTAAACACACCCAAGAGGAGTAGACAGCAAGAAATAATCAAACTGGGGACTGAAATCAATAAAACAGAAACAAATAGAACAATACATAGAATCAATAAAACGAAGAGTTAATTATTTGAGAAAATCAACAAGATAGACAAACCCTTAGCCAAACTAACTAAAAGGCAGAGGAAGAATATCCAAATTAACAAATTCAAAAATGAAAAGGGAGACATAATAACAGAGACGGAGGATATCCCAAAAATCATTAGAAACCTGTACTCCACAAAATTAGAAACTCTATATGAATTATATGATTTTCTATACTGATAGCACTTACCAAAGTTAAATCAAAATCAGTTAAACAATTAAAATAGACCTACAACTCCAAGTTAAAAAGAAGTAGCCATTAAAAGTCTTCCAACTAAAAAATGCACAGGGCCAGAAGCTTTTAGCACCAATTCTACTAAGTTTTCAAAAAAGAGCTAATACCAATACTCCTTAAATTACTCCACAAAATAGAAAGGGAAGGAACACTGTCAAATTTATTACATGAGGACCCAGTGACCCTGATCTGCAAACCACATGAAGACTCAACCAAAAGAGAATTATAGACCAATTTCTGTTATGAACAGTGATACAAAAATTCTCAATAAAATATGAGAACCAAATCGAGCAACACACCAAAAAGGTGATTCATCTTCAAGAAATAGACTTCATTCCAGAGATGCAGGAATGGTTTAATATATGAAAATCAGTAAATGTATGCCATCAAATAACAAATAAAAAACTGAAAACACATACACACACACAAATGATTATCTTATTTGATGCAAAAAGGCTCCTTGACAAAATTCAGCAGCCCTTCATGATAAAAGACTTGGAGAGATTAGTTACAAGAGATATACCTCACCATATTAAAGGCAATTTACAGCAAGACTATAGCGAACATAAAATTAAATGAACTGAAGCTAAAGCAATTCCACTAAAATCAGGAACAAGTAAAGGCTTCAACTATCTCCATATCTATTCCAGAGAGTACTTAAACATTTAGCTAGAGTAGTAAGACAACTAAAGGAAATCAAGGGGATACAAATTGGAAAGTATCCTTTCTTACAGATGATATGATAGTATACATAAGTGACCAGAAAAATTCCATCAGGTAACACAAACAGCTGAAAATCCTTTCAACTACATGGTTGGAAATAAGACTAAGAAAGATCAGTAACCATCCACAAACAATTAACACACTATCACTATCCCTGATTTCAAATTGAAAAAAAAATGTACTATAGAAATATAGTAATAAAAAAAACTCATAGTATTGCCATACAATCAGATTATTTATCATTTGAATCTAATTGAAAACCCTGACATAAATTCACACACCTATAGAGAACTGATTTTTACAATGGAAAAAAAGAAGACATCTTCAACAAGTGGTGCTGGTCTAAATGGATGTCTGTATGTAGAAGAATGCAAGTGAATCCTTATCACCCTGCACAAAACTGAAGTCTAATTGGATCAAAGACCTCAAGAAAAACTAGATACACTGAACCTGACAAAAGAGAAATTGGGGAATAATCTTGAACGCATTGGCATATAAAATAATTTACTGAACAGAACACCAATAGGGCAGGCTCTAACATCAACAGTTAATGAATAGGATCTTATGAAACTGAAAAGCTTCTTTAAGGCATAGGACAAAATTGAAGTCTACAGAATGTGCAAAGGTTTTTACCAACTCCATACTTAATAGAGGATTAATATGTAAAATACTTAAAAAAAAACTCAAGAAAACAATCCAATTACAAATGGGTACCAACCTAAACAGAGAATTTTCAATAGCAGAATCTCAACCAAATGCCTAAGAAACATTTAAAGAAATATTCAGCATTCTTAGCCATCATGGAAGTGAAAATCAAAACTACTCTGGAATTCCATTTTACATCTGTCAGGATGCCTATGATCAATAACACAAGTGACAGCTCATGCCATGAGGATGTAAAGCAAGGGAAATTCTCCTTCATTTGCTGGTGGGAGTGAATTTTGTAGAGCCACTGTGGAAACCAACATGATGTTTTCTCAAAAAATTGGGAACTTCTCTACCTTAAGATCTAGCTATACCACTACTAGGCATATACTCAAATAATTCTCTACCCTACCACAAGGATAGTTATTTGACTATGTTTATTATGGCTTTACTCATAATGTTCAGAAACTAGAAACAACTAAGATGACCCTCAAAAGAAGAATGGTTTAAAAATATAGTAAAATTACACAATATAATATTACTCAGCTGTAGAAAAAAAAGACATTGTGAAATTTTCAGGCAAGTGGATATCAATAGAAAAAACATCATCCTAAATGAGATAATCCAGATCCAGAAAGACAAGTATGGTACATAATCACATCTCAGGGAATACCGGGAAGAGGGTTTGAGATGGGTGGAGGAAGTTCAGGGAGATCTGGCTGGAATTGGGCAGCTTTGTGGAGCAAACCTAGTGCAGTGGACACTTCCTTAAATCTATTAGGATGAACCTAGTGAAGACTCCTAGTAACTGGGGAGACCGAGTCTCAGTTGTCCATTTTTGTAGCCATGTAAGGCTTCCAGTGGCAGGACTCCTTTGCATTGGGTTGAATTGTTAGCCAGGGATATCCTGTGGAGATCACCTAAACAGCCCTGCTTGAAGCTAGGACAGAAGGCCTCTTTCTACAAACTGACAGTAGGGCCCCCATTGCTGGGGACAACATCCACACAGCTCAATGAAAGTGGAGACGTCCAGATGATGCCTTCATGGAAGTTTCATGTCTTTAGTGCAGGAAGGTTCTCTGCAGGCTACTAAAAGAGCAACCCAGACCCAAAACCTTTGACCTCAGGTTACCAGGCTCTATTCTGCCTGTAAGATGTGCTGGGGCAACTGTGGTTCAGAATTTGTGGGAGTGGCCAACCAAGATCTGATTTAGCTTGATAGATTCATTCTCTTTTGTATTTAACATCCCACATGAGGGAGCCCATACCTTACACTGCTTGAATAGTTAGGAACTAGAAAGGAGATAGGCCAGAGTCTTAGAGTAGAACCAAATAAGTCTTGTCTAAAAAAAAAAATTAAAATAGTCAATGAGTTAGGAGAGGGACTGAAGGAGCTGAAGGGGAATACAACCCCATAGGTTGAAGAAGGCTATCAACAAGCAAACCAGACCCCACAGAATTCCCACCAACCAAAGAGTATACACGGGTGGGTCCTGTTACATATGTAGCAGAGGACTGCATTATCTGACATCAATAGGAGGAGAGGTGCTTGGTCCTATGGAGGCTTGTTGCCCCAGCAAAGGAGATGCTGGAGGGTGAGCTGGGAGTGAGTGGGTGGGTGGGGGAGCACCCTCTTAAAAGCAAATGAGATGGGAGACTGGGAAGCATTTGAAATGTAATAAATAAAATAATTAATAAAAATATCAAAATGAAAACAAAAAAAAACCAAAATGGTGAATATCTGCAGATATTCTACTGAAGACATATACTCTTACAATGTATTAAATAATATCTCAAAAAAGGAAATCTCTCTTAATGATATTTTGCTATACTCACAGATCAGTGCCTTTTCTAATGATCACCAGAGAGGCTCCCTCAGGCAACAGAAAGAGACTCTTCTTTCATTATGTGGCTAGAGTCAAAATTGGAAGTCTACATTGAGTCACTCCCTCTGAAGATCTGGTAATCTTGTGGAAGAAAGGGCAAAAAATATTATAGGAATCAGAGGGGATGGAGGACTCCAGAAGTACATGGCCTATTGAATCAACTAAGCAGGGTAGGTATGTGCTCCCTGAGACAAAAGTAGCAAGCACAGGGACTGTATCAGCCTTCACCATGTCCTCTGTGTATATGTTGTAGCCGATAGCTTGTTTTTTGTGAGGCTCCTAACTGTGGGAGTGGTGTGTCTCTGACTATTCGGCTTCTCTTGGGACTTCTTTCCTCTTGTTGGGTTTCCTTGTCCAAATTTGGTGCGAGGGCTTTTTCTTTTTCTTTTTGTACTTTGTTTTGGCATTTTTGGTGTTGTCTCCTGTAGGCTTACTCTTTTCCATTGGAGACAGAGGGGAGTTAATTCAGGAGAGAGTGGAGGTTAGAAGGATCAAGAAGGAGTGGAGAGAGAAAAAACTTGTGGAAATGTATTATCTGAGAAAAGAATCTAGTTTTTAAAACTGAATATATTATTAGAAAACAAAATTAATACATTTGACTGGTGAGCTGACAGAACTGATATAGGCCTTTCCAGTCAAGCCTGGGTTTCTGAGTTCAGTCTCTGGAAATTACATGGAGAAAAAGAGATCTTACTCTTGTAACAAGCTGTTCTGAAACTCAAAGTTGTTATTTCTGGCAAATAGAGAAACTAACCGTCCATTTTGGCTATATATGTTATGAAAGAAATTCCTGGAAAGAAGCTGTGTGCAAATACTGATAGACTGATTAAAACATCAACGAATATAGAGGGTTTGGAATGTTGCAGTTTCCAGGCCTAATTTTACAGTTTATTTTGGGTGATCTTTAGCTTACTAAATAGCCATTCCTTGTTCACCACTGTGTCATAGCTAACATCTTGATAAAATTCTTTGGGAAACGTTAACTTAACCATCTAAAATCCACCAATGGAAATGATGAGAACGCTATCATGCAACCCAAGGCTACCTGGCTCTCATCTGCTTCTATGATATACCCACCAATGTACTGGAAATTTGCCTTGATTTACAACCCTCTCTTGCTACTATTGAATATCATGAAGTTGCTTGTTTAATCAACCTTGAGTAACCCAGATTCATCTTTCAAGGCCTTGGTCATTCCTGTATGGTTCTAGAATAACCTAAAATTCCATTTAAAGTGAGAGCCATGTTTTCTTGCTTGTACAATGTATTCATTACTTCTTACCTATCTAGGATTTTTTATTACTTTTGTTTATGTAAAAAATGTCATTATCTAATAATAATTGTTGCAATTATATTTACTATAGGTTCTTAGGAAATGCAAATAGAGTCTAAGTTAAAAATACCTAAAATACATAATACATTAAGGATTTTAGCAAAAATTTATTTTTCTAGAATTTATTTAAATTGATATTATTTAATGGTTTTGAAGACTTCATACACAGTATATTTCTACATACAGTATGCAAATTCTATATTGTATTATTAATTTTAAAGTATGAATGTAAATTCTTTTAGTGATTATTAATATCCATAAATTTTTTATCTTTTGTATATTATAATGATAAATTATTTTAATATATTCCTCTATTTGACCAACCTTACATTCTTGAATTTAATTGTACATTATAGTTTTAGCTTGCTAGTTAAGATTACTAATGAATTATTAATATACTACAAGATTTCTAGTCTTTAAAAAATTAGCCTTTGAGTCTCTTGAACTATCCTCATGATTTATTATGATAATTATTCTTGATTTATATATTGAACTGAGAAGTGACTGCTGTCTAGAACACAGACAGTTTTAAAGTACTTGAACATCTTGTATTATAACACTATTTTAGAAACTGAAGCACTCAAATCCCAGGATCTAAAGAGACTTTTTTAAAAGTTGCTCAAGTTCTTTAGTTTTAAAAAAATTATTAAATTAACACTTGTTTCTTGAGAATAAGTTAGAAGAAAAAGCCCCACTGCTTGTACATGTCCTGGTATTGTTAATGCTTCTGTAGAGTACTTTACCTGCAAGAGTCTTCCATATTTGTATCATGTTGTCACGATGGGAATTGGACATTTTTAACTTTCTAAGTTTTGCATGACTGTGTTTATAATTCCTGTTTTTAAAATAAATTAGAAATATTAGCTTTTGCAATTTTTTTTTCAGTTTTATAATGTATTGCTTTCCAGTATCCTGTTTAGTATTGATCTTAAATTTTCCTTTTAAGAGAGTTATTACTGTATTTTTTTTCATTTTTCCTTAACAATTTAAGTATTTGAACTCACAAGTATTTTTCTAAAGACTGGATTCATTCCCTATAAGTTTTCATATGTGCTTATTGTTCTAATTGACATTAATATCTGACTCTGGAAATGGACTTTTTATTTTGTCTTTGATCCTCGAGCTCTTTGGTATTTTATTTTCATCTTTCATTTCAATTTCATTGTAGGAACATGATTTTGAAACATTCTATTATGACTTTCTTCTTTACTGTTGAGTAAGTTAAGTTTTCTCTCTAGTAAGATTTCTGTCATTTTCTTTGGTATTACTGGACAATCACCTGAGATTCATCCACTGACATGTTCGGCATGTATTTATAGTCTCTTTCCTCATTACCCCATGGCTTAATCTAGAAGCCAGATTTCTAATTTGTTACATACATGTCTGCCTAAAAACATTTGATAGAAAATTTGCATGTTTTCATTAGCTTTTTTTTTTAATTTGGAGGCTAAGTGCCAAGTAAAAGTCCATAAATTACTGTTAGTTTTCTTTTAAAAATTATAGACATAGATCTAGATTAGATAGGGAAAGATTAGATGATAGAGATAGAGAAATAGAGATAAAAAATAGAGACAGAGAGATAGATTGTGGTCTTCTCTGTACAAAAAACCAAAATACAATTTCACTAACTTTTCAAAGTAAAACCATTTGTGCTGGGATTAATTATTTGGTATTGTAAGAATAAATTGCTCCTCATAATAGTTCTTTCTATTCTTCACTGTTCAAAATAAGTAAATAGCAGGAAGGCATTGAAACTTAGCAGAGAGGACTGGAACATTTTATTCAGGTCACAGATACAAGAAAATCCATGACTTAGAGTTTCTATTAACTAGCTTCTTCTTTGACCTTCCACTAAAAGCTCATGTTTACCATGATTAAGAGTTGGATTAGCTGTCACCTAAGAGACTCTGCCAGAGCCTCACAAATACAGAGACAGATGCTTGCAGCCAACCATTAGACTGAGCACAGAGTCCCTAGTGAAGGAGTTAGAGAAAGGACTGAAGGGGTTTGCAACCTCATAGGAAGAATAACAATATTAACCAACCAGACTCCTCAGAGCTCCCAGGGACAAAACCACCAACTAAAAAATATACATAGAGCAACCTATGGCTCCAGCTGCATATGTAGCAGAGGATGGCCTTGTCTGGCATTAATGGGAGGAGAGGCCCTTGGTCTTGTGAAGGCTCGGTGTGCCAGTGTAGGGGAATGCTAGGGTGGGGAGGTGGGAGTGGGTGGGTAAGTGGGAAAGCACCCTCAAAGAGGGTGGACTAGGGGGTTGATGGAGGACAAATCAGGAAAGGGATAACATTTGAAATGTAAATAAATAAAATATCCAATTAACAAAAAAAAAATGTTGAAATAGCGATACCAGGCTCCTGTCAGCAAGTACTTCTTGGCATTAGCAAGTGTCTTGGTTTGAATCCCTAAGTGGGTCAGTCTCTGGATGGTCTTTCCTTCAGTCACTGCTCCACCCTTTGTCCCTGCATTTCCTTCAGACAGGAACAATTCTGGATTAATATTTTTGAGATTGGTGGGTGGCTCCATCCCTCAACTCCAGCAGTGCCTAACCTCTGGATATGGTCTCTATAGTTTCTATCTCCCCTTTTTTGAATATTTCAGGTAATGTCATCCCTGTTAGGTCCTGGGAGCCTCTTGCTGGGGCGATGAGGCAGGAGTGGGTGGATGGGTGGGGGAGCACCCTCATAGAAACAGGGTGAAAGGGAATGAAATAGGTGGTTTACAGAAGGGAAATTGGGAAGGGGGATAACATTTGAAATGTACATAAATAAGATAACCAATAAACAAACAAACAAAAAAGAGTTATTATAGAATTTCCACGCCAGCTGCCACCATGATTCTCATGGACAGGTCTGAAAGAAATCTAATTTCCTTTAAAATTGTATCTTCTAAGGAGGAGGTGTGTTGTCTTTTATTAGATACACAAGAAGAAAGCGATCCAAATTTACTAAAGCTCAAGTCTCAAAATACATCTTTAGTTTATCAAATGAGTCACATGAAATCCACACACTAAAATCTTCCTTCTGGATTCTAGGAGTCTTTATAGTGCCTTGTACTTGCTGCAAATAGCCATAACTGACTGAAGTAATCGGCCACTCAGTGAAGGTGTTTACAGTTAGCTCTCTATCTGAACAATCCCTTTACTATTGATGTGATAAAAGCTCCCGGAGTGAGGCAACTTATTCAGGAAAAAACAATTACTTTGGGCTCTTGGTTCCATAGAGTTAAAGCCCAAGATAGAAGAACAAAGGTGAAGGTAGGAACAGGTGAAAGCTCTCATTTTACATTCAAAGTAGGAAGAAGGAGAGCTAATTGGGCATATAGTTTTTGAAACCTCAAATCCCATCCTTTCTAAGCATTTCCTCAAACAGAGTCACAACTTCTAATCCTTTCCAAACAGCTCTACCACATAGGGACCAAGTACACATATAAGCCTATGGGAGCTGTTCTCATTCAAACCATAGTAGTCACTCTCTTGATTTATGACTGCACCTTCACACAACTAGATAAAGGCAGTTCTTGCTCTTTATGTGTTCTGTAGCAATTGCATTTTCATGAACAGCCATTTCTTTGGTCTGCAGCAGTAGAGAACATGTATAACCATTTCTAGTTTCTGTAAAAACTTCATTTGAATAGAAGCCATAATCATTATTTCATCTACCATCTTACAGGTACAATGTAGGAGCATGACATTCATTTATCTAGAAAAAGATGTAGAGCTGAAATCTACGTGTCCTGAGTTTTGTCTTGTGTGCTTTCTTGTCTAACTTTTATGATATAGGCCACTGAATCAGAGACTTTAAAATTTATAAAAGAGGAATAAAATTGAAATACATATGCTAGAACTAGACCCAGTCTGTTCAACTCTCCTACCCATTCAGAAATCCCACAGTAACACAATTTGAAAACAACTGCTATGAGGAAATACAAACACAAACAAAGCAATACAGTACAAAATGAGTAACTGCAAGCACGAAAGCTCAGAGAAGGGAAGATTTCATGGGATAGAGGTAGAGGGAATAACTATATAAATGGTGTAGTAATGGTAAATATCACAGAGATGACATCAAGCACTTTTGTTATTTTTATATCAGATGATGGAGAATACTTGCAAACATCATGACAGACAATGTTAGTGGCAAGGAGGTGATGCATCCCAAATGCTGGGCATGTCCTGAATACAGAGACAAGATACTGGGAGAAATATGAGAAAGAGGGGTTGCCTGCTAACCCTCTGCCCCATGTATTCTGCCCTACTGAGTCCTATTAACAGAGGTTATAGTTAAATAATTTTAATAGCAACTTCAATGATATGCCATCCATTTTCAACCTTCCCAGTGAGATGAATCTTATCAAACTTTACATTTCATTAATATGTTTTTGATTCTGTTTACATATGAGCATGTTCTGTATTATAGCATTAATTGCTACTGTTTATAGACACGTTAGAATCTAGAATCTCTTTGATCAAGGCACCTACAACAAGGGAAGTCCTGAAGCTTCCCAGGCAAACATGAAATCCATATGGATCAGGCCATAAACACCTATCAGCATTGCCTCTACAGGTGCTATCTTTATGAATTCTTTTATTGTTTTGGAGTCTGAGAATCTGTGTATTTCTTTTAGCCAAAATTTGGGGAGTCTTTTTCCTTCTTAATGAAGACTTCACAAAGCTATCCTTTATTTCACAAAGCATTGTAACCCTTTCTAAATGTCTACTGTTCATTCATTAAAATATTTCCCTTCCAATTATGTCTGTTTTTTTTCTAGAATTTTTTGCTCTATTCTTCATTATAGTCTATCTGGAAAATACTGGTTTTCTTTCCAATAACTATCTCTTGTATAGCCTCTTTTGTGATGAGTAGACTCTGTCCCTTTTCCTCTTTGCTCTTCATCATTCAGAATTGTTCTCCTGCACAGACTCACAATTCATCACCAAGGTGTGTATCTGTCTGTCTTTTTCACTCCATTGTGATATTCTTGAGCACAGATAACAAATAATGAATCAGTTTTTGATTCCACATGCTAAACACAATATCTAATGCATGGAGCAGTGGCTCTCACTCTCCATTCCACCTTTAATTTTGGGGTATTACAAGTTAAATATGTGCTCTGGCACATAGTAGACAAGTACTCTACCAGTGAGCTACATTAATATTAAATTTAGTTTTAACTGGCATTGTGATTAATAGAAGAATCACAAGCTGAAGAATATCATGGGCTACATAGCAAGTCCTAGCATAAAGCTGGGAACTCATATGTAAATATTTGTTTTCATTTTTAACAGTATGCATTAGTTGTGCACAGCAATGGATCTCACTATGACTGCTTCACATATGTATAGTATGCGCTTTGCTCATGGTCATTCTGTGTTACCCTTCCTTTCCCCGTGTCTGTATTCATTTCTTAACAAATTCACATTTAACAAGTGAACAAATGTTGAACTAGTTTAGTCACATCCACAATTACACTGTCTAAACCATCATCTTGTATGTCCTGAGGAAGATATATATGTTGAGACCAAGAAATGGTAAATGTGAAGCTGGAGAAATGACTTCTCTTCCCAGACCCAGTTCTATTCATGGCACCACCATGGAAGCCCACAAACATCTGTAAATACAATCCCACCAAATCTAACACCCCATTTCCCCTCTACATGTATGGGACACAGAGGCATATATGCAAACAAAAGGTTTACACATACACATAAAATGAATAAAAAGACATTGAAATCCTATATAATTAATTTATAAGATTATTTACTGAATTACATATACATGAAAAAAAATGTCCTTAGGCATAAGTCAACATGAAGTTAACTTACAGCAAAATATTTTTATTGTATTAGTCCTAAAACCTAAAAAAAAATTTGCATTCCATTAGGGCTGTAATTAAAATAATATTTTTTATCCAAGGACATGAAATTAAAGTTTTATCAGAGATTCATTCATTTATTTATTCACCCCCATTTAATTTAGAAGGAGGCATGTACAAGACATAAAAGACCCAGACCTCTGTTTTTATGAAGCTTGTCCTGCTGGAGTGAATAGAATTTTTTAATAACATTTAATTTAGAAGAAGCTAGGGTAGAGGTAAAATATGAATTTAAGAAGTGTTCTTGAATACAGTACATGTGGTCTGGACAGAGGCTGCTTTATTTTTATAATATTGATTATTTGTATTTATTTCCCTTCTCTCCATTATCTTATCATAAAATTCACATTTATGTTGGCAGACCAAAAACAAACAAGTGCTTTAAGTAGAGCTTTGTGACAGAGTGAGCTCAATGGGATTTCATAAGTAGCATGGATAAAGGTCATTTACAAGAGCAGATGTAACTCTAAAGATACATCTCTGAAAAGTTCATCCAAGCATGGGTGATGCCTTGAAAAAAACACTGCATGGATGGAATTCTATTCAGTGAATCATCTAATTCCTATATTATAGTGCTTCCTGAGACTATGCTGCAGGTAGTCGTGATTTCATAGGCTGGCCAAGTAAATAAGAGAGAATGGCTATCCTTATAAATAAAAATCAAAGCATCTTCTCCATATTTCTTCTGTGAGATACTGTGGATATGCTCAGTCTTGTAATCATAGTTACTCCAATTTAAGATGTTACTGGTCAAATCACATCTGGACATTCTACAACCCTTGACTATCCTCCAGCCCTTTAGAGGATCTATTACTCCTCTTCTACTATGTTCTCTGAGTCTTGTAAGAATTATGTTCCTCCATTTAGGAATTACCACTGGCCTGCTCTAACATAGAAAATGTCATTTACTCTAACACTTTGACCCATTATGAGTGTCTGCAATAAGTGCTACTTTCTGCAAAAGGAACCTTTATTGACCAAAGGCAGAGTCAACAATAATATACAATTGTAAAAACAAATGTCTCGGGGGCATTTTTGTTCTTTATTTTTCTTTTCCTTTTCTATCATTTCTTTTTCATTTATCCCTTTTTAAAAACAACTTAGAGGATAGAAGCTCTTTTTGTACTAGGAAAACATCTTGAACACCATATCACATTCCCAGGTGCTACATCATGCCTAACTAGAGGGTTATTTATTTTAACACTCAATATCCATCCACTTAGCAAAAATATGGCAGTACCTCCACTGAAATCCTATAACTTCCTTCTTGCCACAGTTTTTCTCCTTTCAGTACCAAACATGAGTTCCTTCCTGTAGAGTCAACTCTATGTCCAATCAGAACATAGGTGACTGTAGCCATAAGAGTCATGTCACTGTCAAGTCAGAAAGGCTATCTTGCCTGCATGTTGGTGTACAACATACATGTCTATAGCTGATCAAGATTATTGGTGATAGTCCTTTCACAGAAGCCAGCATAGCACCTTTGGGTACTTAGAAAAAACAGCCAGAAGGTCTGAAACATCCATCTCAGACCCAGTGTAATTTCTCTGTGTCTTCAGTCAGAGCACTGGGTATCTTCAAATATGGGAGTCTGAGCATCTAGTTCAAGTATACCAGCAAAAACAGTACCAATAGCCTATATTGTAAGTGGAGCTTTGATGCTCCCTTGGACAAAAATCTGTAGGAAAGTAATCCACTTATGATACTGAAATTCTTATTAAATAACAGCATTCCTAACAATGTTCTTTTATGTTTACATAGATTATCATCTACAAACTCATTAGTTGTTGATTTAACATTTACAGGAACACAGGCTATCATCAGATTTTTCTCTAACACCTTGTATATCATCTGTGCCTCATTCAACCAGACATTTCTCAAGAATTTCACAGCTGTTCCTGTCCTTGCACCTTGTACAATCAATTTTCCATCCTTATTCATGCAGGTATACTTACACAACTTTCAGATGCTATTCTGAATCTAAAATAGTCAGAGGTTCAAATGATATAATTTGTATAATTGAAAGAAATTAAAAATGAGTGGCCACATTTCTGAAAGCTAAACTCTCTACTGGACACAAGTGCTACTTTAAATTAGATGCAGCACCAAAATAGATACTAAACAGCAGGGGAAAGAAAGGGGGGAAAAGATTTAAAAGAAAGAATAATACTCAATACATCATAAACAGATGTCATTGTGTGTATCAACTATTGCCTCAAATGTGCAAAGTTGTGTAGAGTTAGTATGGATGGTTGATGCTACCTTACTTAGTGCTCTATGAATGACAGTCATTCTCAGTGCAGCATCCTTCTTCCTTATCTCCTGGCACTGGCATGAAGCATCTCCGTGCACCTCCCCACCCTTAAGGAGCTTTGCAACCCTGCTTGCGTTGATCAATCTGGTCTGTGTCCAAGTGTGACAGAAGCTATATTCTTGCCCCACTTTCCCTTGCCAGCTACACAACAGTACACTTCAAACTGACTGCTCTCTCTCCATTAGCTACATCTGGGTTCATAAACAGTCTAGAGGTACTTAAAAAATCTCCATCTGCAGTGTAATTTCTTACATTGGAAAAATAGACACAGCCTTGGGGGAAGTTAGTCTTCCATGTATGTATGTATGTATGTATGTATGTATCTATCTATCTATCTATCTATCTATCTATCTATCTATCTATCTAATCTTTCATCCTGACAGTTGTTTACTCCTAACTTCACCCATTCGGTAAAATGCTACTCAGGCTTTAAAGCCTTGGATAGACTCACTAATTCTGAATTTAGCTTTGTTCCAATTTACTCCTTCAGACTGAACTTTGACACTAATTTTGACGACTTTGTTTTTGAGAAATCTGCAAAACTCTTTTTTTTTCTTTTTTGTCTTTTCTACTCACTCCCTTTTCTCAAATCTATTTAACTGGTTTAAGGCACTCAGATCTTCTATAGCCTCTTCGATTTCATAAAAATTATGAACCATCATGGGGCTCAGAAAATATCAAACTGGAGCTCACCACACAAATACCAATATTGACATCTCTGCTGAACTCATTTACTATGAGCAACTTTTGTAACTTTTGGGTGAGCCCAGGCCTATCTGGTTTGGTGAACTTGGCACCACAGACCACCTTTCTCCTGTCCAATCCTTTCACTATAATTTTCTCTCTCATTCATCTTTACTTTATCATGGGTTCTAAGGTTTACTTTCTTATTGGATGGCATGATTTAAACACAGATATAGTTTGTACTTTTTTCTCCTTCTATCCACTTCCAGCCACAAAAAAACACAAAACAAACAAACAAAAAAAACCAAAAAACCAAAACAAAAAAACAAGCCAATACTTAAACCTTATCATCTCTCTTTTTTTTTTATCCAACTTACCTACAAAATTATGGATGATACCACTTCCAAGTCTTTTTGTTATTTTAATTCCTTCCTTGGTTGAGGTTTTTCTGGATAGGACATTGAGCCTTCATTCTGTTTCTTGTCATCCATAATGGGAGAATTCCACATAGCAAGAAGGCATACTATTCCATAGCTCATTGTGATGGACAGGCACATAAGAAGTCATGCTATGGATGCTCCACCTTCAGGTGACATGCCTTCAGTTGCACATTTTACCATGTACAGTGAAGGTATATAGATGTTTCCAAATTCATCTTTGGTTCTGTCACACCCCCATTGAGGTACCAAGTGATATAAGTTAAAAGTTATGCTCAGGCATCTATACTTCATACATTATGGGTTTGACAACAAAGCAAAAATCAATTCCACATCAATTCAGTTTTGGTGAACTGATGAATTCATTGGGTTTGCATACTGGAGTGTCAGTGAGGAGTTACATACAGAACCATGGATAGCCCCCCCACACTGGCATGATAACCTCCCAATAGCCGCATAGCTATTGGAGTTGCATCCTAAATTTGTTCTCTACCTCCTATTTACTCTATTCCCTCCTGAGACCATGTAGAGCCAAGGCAGGATTATGTGTAGTTGGAGGTTTGGGAAATCATTGTAATTCCACACAATAGTCTGATGATTGTCCTCAATTCATTCTATGAGGGAATGTTAATAGGTCCAACCCTGTGAGCATCTCATGAGTACAGGTACATTTGCTCTTATTTCAAGACGGCAACAACTGCAGCCATGTCATACCCAAAGGACAGAGTGCCACAGCAGAGGACTAATTGGAGAGGTGACCTTTGCACTATTTAAAAGAATGCAGACCTCATAAGAGACTTCACTTCCACAGGATTCCTATGACGCAGAAGTCTCTGAGCAACAGGCTCAGAAAAAGCCACTTAAATAGCTTTCCAAACCCAGAAAACATTCCTTGGAGCATTTGTTAAGTTCTCTAAGTAAAATTAGCCTGCAGAAATGACATCCATAAAATATTCTAATAGCATAGCCATCTCCAAGATGAATCTGGCCTATGCCTTTTAAAAGATAGCAAAAATATTTCCATCACCACAGTGCTTTGCAAATATTTTTAAAGATCAAGGAAATTGGCCAATTTGCAAATGTTTAAAACGGAACACTTTTACATCACCTTGTATATTACCTACCCTTTAGCAATGCATTTTGTGCTTATAACAGGGGTACAGTTCTGACCCTTCCAACTCATGGGATGAACAAGCTGAATAAATGCTGTTGGTAAAACGCCCAGTGATGATTCACGACAAGTTTCCTGGAGGTTGCTGTGCTCAAGATAGGCTGATGTTCCCTTACTTTGCCAGCTCCTATCAGATTTTGCCACTTGGAGAAAATTGACTTGGGCAGAGTTATCATCATTATTACTATTATTTTATTCTAGCCAGAAACTGCTATTTCAAAGTGTTCCTTTCTGGATTGAAAAACAAAATAATGAGCCTGTACTTTTATTTCCTGGGAGGCCACATTAATTTACATTCACTTACTGTTTAGACTCCCCAGGTTTGATAATTTGCACGGTGCTTCTCGAAACAGGCATATAACCATAGCAGGAGAGAAGAGAGTCCCAGAAGTCTTGATATTTCTGGCTGTCTAGGTTTGTGTTAAGGTTGGCGCAGGGGTCTCATGCCTTATGTATCACAAACACACAGACACACACAGACTCACACACACACACACGTATACAGGCATACACACAAATGCAAGCACATCCACAAGCACATGTACATATGCTAACAAACACATTCATAGACACACATGCATATGCAAACATCATACACACATGTACACACACAAATATATATATTTACTGAGATATGGATGGAAATTGAATTCTAGTTTATCGTGCTAAATATCTCATGTAACTGTGTCTGAATACTGATAAGACTCTAAGTAGTTTCTTCTGGAAGCTTCAGTACGATCCCTTTCTTTTTCTATTTCTCTTATGAAATGTTAATATACTAACATCAATATCTATACTCATCTCCAATATATGTGTGTATGTTGCAAAACACTGTCTGAGTAATACATCATTATTTCCATAATTTTATTCCATCTATTCTTTTAAAATTAATTATATTTTTAATTTCTGCATATGTCTTTGGTCTAATTGTCTTTTGTCTGCATGTGTTTTGTCTACATTTCTTTCTGAACACTGCTTCAGTGCTTGACCTGACAGAGACCAGATAAGGGTATCAGATCCCATAGAACTGCAGTTTCAGATGACTCTGAGCCACCAAATAAGTGCTGAGGCTAGAACTGGGCTACTGCGTAAGAGCAGCAAGTGCTCATAGCCACTGAGCTGTCTGTTCAGCTCTGCCAACTATTTTTCTGTATTTGTGTGTGTGTGTATATGTATGTGTGAAGCATCTCTATGTGTAATCCATGTATGTATTGATGCATGTGTGTAGAATGTGTGTGCATTCATGTTGATATGCGCACATGCATATGTGTCATGACCTCTGAACAAGTCAGGACAACTTTGATGCTGGCTTATACTTTCTCCCATATTTGATCAGGGTATCCTAGCTGCATACCTCTCAGCCTAGCTAGCCCATGAGTCTCTATCCCCATCTGGAACATGGAATTATATACAGACACTACTATATCTAGATCTGTGTGGGTTCTGCATAATTGAACTTAGGTTCTCATGTTTGCGTTTAAAGCAAAATTTTATCCATTGAGCCATCTTCCTAGCCTGACCCAGTATATTCTTAAGTATTTAAGCATCCAGGCTACCCACCTCTGGATATCTGCAAAGAAATCTGTTGTCTATTTTTGGCTTTCCAGATGGAACATTCTGTGATTCTTTTCTCTGCCTTCCCCATGATGACTTATATCAGCTGTGTAAGCCATAGAAGCATACACAGCAGACAAGGATTGTTACTGTGCTGGTTATCTATTGCTGCTCAACAAACACACTAAAACTTAGTGGCTTAAGACAACAACCATTTTATTTGCTCATGATTCTAACTTGTGGGCTGGGCTCATCTGGGCTTGCCAGTGATCATTTTTCTGACTGCATTCAATTGGCAGGTCAGTTGGGAGCTGGGCTCAGCTGAGGTTTTGGAATGGCTGGGCCCCTTACTCTGCCCATGTAGTCTCAAATCTCTCTTATCCTGTGTGAAAGACCCACTTTATTTCTTCGGCACTGTGGACAGTATCACAACTAGACTTGTTGCCTAGAGGCTCAGAGCTCTAAAACGCATTCATAAAGGTTCCATGAGATTCATAAGATTTCAGTCCAGAACTGGTAGAGTGTCATTTCCAACATATTATGTTTCATAGTTCAGGTCATACAAAGACATTAGCCCAGGAAAAAAATGTCAGGGTAGGTGAAGGCTAGTAAGGTGTCTTGAGACAAATCCTAGTGGGTATATTTGTGAATTATGTATTGTAAGTCTCCATCCTGCCTCATCTATTTCAGGTTCCTTAGAACAACAAAAAGAAGGGCATAAATATGAGAGAGAGGATTAATTGGTCCACAACCAAGAGTAGAACATCATAATTCTCCCTCAGTTTAATGACGATTCACATTCTTTCAATGTGGAAGATAAGCTCACTCTCTATTACAAAGGGTTCAAATATTATGGCCATGGGTATCTTTCTTATTCTGCTCACGTTGGGGTGCCATGTGGGCAGGAACTTGTAGGTAGACTTTCTGAGGTTACTATGGTACACAATCCCCTAGCAAACTTTCTGATCATCTGGCTCTTGCAATCATTCCATCCCCTCTTCTACGGTGTTCTTTGAGTCTTAGTGGCAAAAGTTCTTGTAGATGTGTCAAGTGGGTCCAGGTTCCTCAAGCCTACATTGTGGATTGTTTTGGTTCATTGTGGTCTCCATTACAAGAGAAAATTTTTGATGAAGGCTGAAGACAACACTTATTTGTGCGTATGAATACAAATGTTTATCAGTTCTGGTTAGGGATTATGTTACTTTGGTAAGATAGAGGTTGTTGTTTCTCCTTTAAAAGCCATGATGATTTTACTAGCACTGCCTAACCCTATATGAAAATATATATGTTAGTAATATTATACAGACAGAATCGGTTTTAATTAAGAATAGATATGATATTATGAATATATACAATGTTATGCATAGAGGGCATGAAATTGAAGGAGAGCAGGGAGTCCTTTGTGGGAGGCTTTGGAGAGAAAAAAGGAAATGGGGAAAATGTAGTTATATTATAATATCAAAATAAAAAACTTGCAAACAAACAAAAATCAGTATAGTCACATCTTATCTCTACACTTAGATATGAGGTTCAGGCTGTTGTTTTATAGACCAGACTCAGACATGAATGAGAAGGTCTGTGTGCTATTCTTCAGAGTTAATTAACTAAGTCTGTATTTTCTCCTTCTAAGATAGTTAACCTGGCACACAAATTTGTGACAGTTACACAGACATAAAAGTTGAATGACTTTAGAGAACATATATATCCAAAAATGAAGAAAATATGTGTGAGCTGATTTGTCAAATTTCTGAAACCTCCATGTGTGTACCTATGACCATTGCCCTACCTCAGGGACAAAAAAAATTTCTGAGTTGAGGCTCAATTTTAAAATATGTGAGTGAGTGAGTGTGTGTGTGTGTTTGTGTGTATGTGCCAGATCTTCTTGCTTAGCTACTGATTCTGCCTTCTGCATTTTCCTTTCTTTAAAACATGTAAATGACCTATATTTGTATCTGAGTGGTGGTCTCTTTGGTTAAATGTCATACAACAAATACGTAAAAGTTTCATGTCATTGGGAAGTGTTATGGTCACTCAAACCTAAGTTACTAATGTTCCTATCAATATTATACCCATGTATCTATAAATCATACCAGTGTTTATGTCAGATAAAAGCTATATCTTCAGAAATTTCAAGACACATCATCACCCTTTATTTTGATCTAGAAGGAAACAATGTTCTTACAATTCTTAGATGCTTCCTTGTGTTGTTGAACGCACACACACACACACACACACACACACACACTAAATATTCCACATTATGCTCTTTTGGAGCTTAACAAGGACCACATGGCTTAGTCTTATTCAAGTTTGATTGATAAACCTGAACCTGATTCTTATCCTGTCTCATCTCCTTCTTTGACCATCAGTAGTGTTAAGGAAATTGAGGTGAGGACCAGCATAGCTTTCTAAAACAACATATTAAAAATTTGGACCTTTTGTTCTTCTTATTTTACTCAAAGTTAAACAATTTATTATTTAGCCAATCCTCTGTCTCAGGATCAAATGGAGCTGGAATAATACAGTTGGCTCTTGATCATCCAATTTGGAAATCTCCTTAGTCTTCTGGACACAATGGGTGAGTCCATTTTATATGTTCCCAGGTGTCTGCATTGCTAAATGTCCTTTCACCCTGTAACCTAACTTGCTTTCTCCAGGCTTTTTATGATTCTAGCCCCTGCTGTAGGATATTACGACCAACATAATTCCCTATTTTCCACTGAAATCAATGACAGTATTACACATATTAGGTATTTGCTATGATGTCACACTCATTTCAAGGTGCTGATTCAGTCTGTGCTCTACATTACTATATAACCAAAAAGTTTAATAGGATACAGATAACCACCATTTTATTTTATCCTAATCTTGTAAGTCAGAACATGACACATATTCTTAGTATGTTTGCTCCATATGGCTTTGACTCAATAATTTACTTGGTTTTCTCTTCTGGTGTTTAGAATGAATAAACTATACAAGAAGACTTCATTTACATGTCTCCCTCAGTACTCCGTTGTGTTGTTGTGTTGCTCCTCCTTCTTTTGGGATAGGCTATGATTTCTGATGCTTTTATGACTTCAGAATAGTCATACCATGTACAGAACGCCAGTCTTATAAGAAAGGCTAACCTAGAAATGAAGGGAAATGCTGTTTTCCTCAATAGAGCCAGTCTTGAAAATCACTTAGAAGTGCTTCGGGTGCCTTCTGTTGGCAAAGCAAGTCATAGAATCTGCATGCATTCAAATGAACAACTTTATCTAAGAGTTACTGATGCAATTGACTATATATTGATCATGAAAGTTTCTTCCACAAATCCTTTTCTCTGTAATAACAGCTAGCCACTGATCTCTACCATGACTTGCAACTTACTCTAGCACATTCTAGCTTAGACATAGTGCCCCTGTGCCTTCAGGAATTTTCTGCCATATGGACTACAAAATCACCTACATTTTAGTTTAATGTTCTATCAAGATGCTAATAAGTCAGACCTCTAATTTTATTTACTGATGCTGAGTTGGTTTTGTTTGTTTTGTTGGTTGGTTTTAATCTGTCATTAGGACTTAGGGGTTTGTGGAAATTAAGTCAGCTAATTTGAAAAAACAAAGTTAAGTTTCTCTAAATCTCCTAAATTGCTTTACACTCAAGAAGTTTTAAATGCCCAGTATGATGAGATTTAACAAATGCATACACATGCTATACCCTTACCCAATTATTGTCAAGAACTTTGGCGTCACTCTTTCACAAAAGTTTGCATCATGCATTCTTCCAGTACCATCTTCTATCAGTAATTTGCATCTCCAGGGAGGCTCTGATATTCTATACTACCAAGAAATTAGTTTTGTCTGATATAGAAATTCATGTTTGTTAAAATTTGTTACAAAGCATTTACATTGTGGCATGTTGCTTCTACAAATCATAATCATTTGAAATCCATCTGTATGTTTCCATGCATTTCTAGCCAGCTCCTTAGTAATTTCAAGCAGCATTTGATTGTACAAATAAACCCAAATTTCTGCATTGATGAACTTGTTGGTGTACACTTACTTATACTTTCTAATTTTGGACTGTGGTGAATTGAACACATTCAGACATTACCATCTCATATTTTCATTTCTTTTGGGTAAACGCCTAGAAGGAAACAAATAGTTCAGGCAATGGTAAATATTTTACCATTGCCATTTTCAATTGTGTTAGAATATTATAATTGTTATAGATTCTTCTCTAATATTACTATGGTAAATTCTTTTTAATTTCACCTGTCATAACATGTTGGCCCATGAAAAGGATAGCTTTGTTTCTGGTAGAGCACTGGCTAGAGATGGCCGGAGACCCTGCAAGGGATGGAATACATTTTGCCATGCTCCCAGACTCTAGGCTCCTGACAAGAGGTCTAAGACCTCCATTAATCTGCGCCTTTCAGTCATGTAGGACAACACCCCTACCAGCCCCTCCACAGGTAGAGGGCTTGACTACAGGCCTCAGCCTCAAGAGATTTCCATATCAATGAGATACCTGAAGGCTTGAGGGTGTAGTCAATTAAGCATTCCTTCCTAGGCCCTCCCTCCTCCCTCCCTATTTAACACAGGTCTGCCCTGAGGTTTTTAGGTTTTTTTTTTTTGGGGGGGGGGGACGGGGAGGTGGCGGTACAGCCAGCTCATCCACTTTCTGCCATGACAATACAACTTTTAAAACCATGGACTTCTTAGTGTCTTTGGGGCCCCACTGTGGGGAAGTGTGGAGAAGGCCTTTGACTACTGAGCCTCTGCTTAATCTCCCGCTGAGGACTTCTCCAAGTTCCTACTGCAGAGGCCACCAATTCAATCAAACTAGCTGATCTGAGCCTTGATCCAGCCAAGCAAGTGCCTCTCAGCTGCGGTCCGGATCAGCCCATACGTCCCCAGTCTTGACTCTTCAGTGGCTACCAACAGCGCCTGGTTGCCCAGGTGTCTGGGACTAGCCTTCTGGTCCCTGGTTCCCCACTCAAAAGCCCTGCCCCTGCGGGACCTCAGACTGAGATCTTCCCACAGCGGGCAGAACCCCAAAGCGTCCACCTGGCGGCTCAATGTGGAGTGAACTCAGTCAAATTCCCGCACTTCTGCTCCCTGGAGCAGTGGGATTCACAACTCTCCCCCAAAGGTCCCACACCCACCCATATACGAGCTAAGTGCCCCACAATAATAATGGTGGCATGGTAAACTTTTATAGTGTTAATCTGAGGATTTATATTTGTTAGGGTTGTTCAACACATATTTATATACATGTTAATGTTTTGTAATTATTTTTAATTCTTTGTTTTAATAAAATTTAATTAATGTACTATATTGACATCATTTACACTCCTTGCTTTCCCTCACTTTCTCCTGTATAATGTATAATAGGCAATATAATATATAAAATATAATATAAACTATTATACAGAGAGAGATAAAGAGAGAGAGAGACAGAGACAGAGAGAGACAGATAATAGCCATTTAGTTTTGCTCATATGATCACTTGGTATCAGCTAATCTCTCAGAAGACATTGATTGCCTATAGATTTTCATCTAAGGGTGGTACCTGAAGAAATTTCCCCTATTTGAATCATCTTTTTCATTACAGTCATCATTATGAATGTCTTATTTACTCAACCGTACTGTTGAAATTCTATAGGCATAGCATTCCTGTCATGTCTTGAAGATACTATTTAGCAGCAAGTTTCTTTATCCTATGGCTCTTAGTAAATATCTGCCTCTTTCATGGAGTCCTTGGAGCCTTAGATGAAAAAACTGTAATATAAACAAACTAATTGTGGCTGGGTTTCTCATAGTCACTGATTTTATGGAGTTTTATTTCTTGAAGCCTGTAGTAGACTGCCTACAGAAAAATAAGCTTATTGTTAAGAATTTGAGCTATACTTATCTGTAGTTAACCAGATAAGTATTTAGATTACAGTTAGAAACTATACTGAATTATCAAAATGGCAGTAGTAGGTATTGCATCATTATCACCCCTATCTATGGGTAGTCAGCTATGTTTAAAGTAACAGCTATGAATTCCTACCTGTTGGATGGGCCAAATAGGCAGTGATTGGCTGCTCACAAGAATGGTGTCACTATTGCACCACTGAGAATATACTGTTAGGCCAGTGAATACGGTGCTTCATAGGCTTTAGAGCAGGAAAGTCTATTGATAGCTTTTTCCCCTTGGCAATTTATATAGCCAAGGTACTATGAAACTTAGCTCTTAGGAAGGAGGCTACTAGGTCAGTACCAGCTCTATGCCTCCTAATCATTTGGCCAAAGTATGAAATGCCTTTAGCAATAGGGTCTTACCATGGTGAACTGAGCAAAGGCAATAGAAATAGCCTATATTGTTTTGATATTATCTTGCATTGTTCCACAAAGCAACAATTGAATGGAAACATTTCTCTTATCTGTCATTGGAGTTTTATTAGAGAGTCTATGACTCTTGAGAGACCATTGTCATCACTTGTACTGTAATTCCATTTAACAGCCCCTCTCTTAACACACACACACACACACACACACAGACACACACACACACACACTCATCTCCTCTACGGCATTTTCAAATATCTTCATTCTCATTCTCCCTCTGTATTGCCCTCCCACCCCCTTTCCCAGTTAGTTCCCCTCCATTTTCTGTGTACTCCTCCATAGGCTCTATGTTTATGGGGAGAGCGGTAGAAGTAGGGACTCATGAAAGTGGGACAGTAGAACATAAGTGATATTTATTCTTTTAAAAAGTCACGGGGTAAGTGTGTAAAAACAGTTGCTCCCAAGCCTAACCGTGTGAAGTCAATCCCTGAATCCTGCTTGGTAGAAGGAGAAAATTAATTCCCAGGTGCCAACAGATCACAGTGGACTTTTAAGGTCATGTTAAGGGCTTTTGATTTTGTTCTGAGTTATATTTCACTCAAGGACCATTTTAATACTTTAATGAAAGTAATATGATTTGATTTATATTCTAAAACAATTATCAATTCAGAATATTCTAAAAAGAGTTATTAGGTGTTAGTAATGAACTCCAGGGTAAAAGAGACATAAACACGAGCTGTTATTATTTCCTTCAAGATAAGTGATCATAGTTTCTTGTCCCAGGGAAACTTTATGGAGTTCTCAACATGGAATTAAACACCATGATGTGATAGCTTAACACTTTGTATGTAACTCTTGTCAAAGCTGATCAATGAATGAGCTCTTCTAGCACAAGCATTCAGACATTTCATGACCTGTTTGTGTTCAGGCTAACATAGACAACATCCATCACTATTTGTTATGACCTAATATTGGCAAACATTTATAACATTTCTATACTTGGGATAGCAATTCCTATTACTACTTAAAATTCTTTTTAATAATATACATTTTAATAAAATGACATTACAGTCATAGTCAAATTTCCTCAAATTCAAGATGAAAAATGAAGGCACGTTTTCTAGGGTTCTGGACAGCCATTTGCAATAAACTCCTTTAGTGTCCTCATAGTGTTGACCTATCTTACTTTAAGTCCATCATGAGGTCATGAGCATCCCATTGGCAAGCCACACTGTCCAAAGGTGGCCAAAGGGAGCCCCCTAGTGGAAGTGGGTGAGGCGTTTTCTGAAAGCATTCCACAGGTTCCCTTATAGGTCATATAGGTAAGAGAGAACTTATTTTACACAGAACATGGCTTATTTCTCACCATGGTGCTTGATAATGTTCAAAACATCAGTTAAGGAATCCAGATCCTTCTTTGCTGCCCTGTGAACTATTGCTTCACATACAGCGTATTGAACACTTAAAATGAACATAGTCCCATTTGAAGTGTTCAGTATGTACAAAATATACTTTAGATTTTGAAGAGTAACTAAAAATCAAAATGTAAACTATTTTGTTAATTTTATTAATTATATGTCTGGATATATATCTAAAAGCAAATTTACCAATTAAGGAAGTATCTATAGCTCTTACTTTCTTAATAAGGCTAAGGAATTTAAAATTATGCATGTGACATATGCTATACTTCTGTTGGTTTATCACTGAGATGGAGTCATAGTTTGTGTTTTCATGAATAAACAGCACACAGAATGTGTATGAACATTTTCAGATTTGCACTGATATAAAAAGAGATATATTCTTCCATATCCTGTAAATTTGCTTCATTATTTCCCTCTGTACATTTATCTCAAGTATCTGTATACTATTTCGAATGGTTTATGTTTGCAGTTTTCTCCAAATCGATCTCTATTATAGCCAACTTCCTCTACATGTTTGAGAGTTTTTGCATGTCCAAAGCATCCCCAAGCCATTAAATGTCCTCTACAAGATCACTAATGTTGAGCTTCTGTGCTTGGAACTAGGGCAAACTGTTATTTGAAACTATATCACATAGCCTTATGGGACCAGAAGATTAGACTTGCTTGTAGTCACATCAGAAACCATCTTTTCCCATTTTCTGTCCTAACCCCCACCCTTCTATTCGTTCATCCTCGAAAGATGAGCATAATAAATCACCTCAAAGGCAAGCTTCATCCCACAGTAAACTCCAGGAGAACCTGACAGGGCACAGTGTATTTACAGGGCATCTTGAATAAACCATGGTTGTTGATAAGTCATTGTTGACTTTATGTTTCAGCGAGTTATGGAATCTGTAGAAATCTCTAACTTAAGAGACCTGGTAAATAAGTGTATGTTTAAACTATGAGAAATAGCTCGTATATGCATCACAGAAGGTCAATGCCAATTGTAACAGGCCCCTTCTTTAGCTATTGAGAAAAGTACATTTCTTTCAGAGAAAACCAACTCCATCTTGGAGAATCTTCTCTGGTTTGCAGGAGAGTTAGTGTAGACTGCCCATCTCTGAATTTCACATAATATTGGAGATTGTCATGCTGAGAGAAAAAAGCCCCGACTCAGAAAATCAGACTCTCAATATTTTTTCTCATATATAACCTAGGGACAAAAAGCATGTCTTACCCATTTTCCATTGCTGTGATAAGAAAACAAGATCAAAGTTATAAAAGATAGGGTTTAACAGGGATAACAGTTTCAGTTACATCCATGACCATCAGCAGCAGTAGGTAGTTTTACATCAGGAAGGCTTGGCCTAACACTGGAACATTAGCAGAAAACACTGTTCTTGAGATGATAAACATGAAGCAGAGAGAAGTAGCTGGAAATTGTGTAGGATTTCAAAATTTCAAAGCTCATTCTAGTGACATACCTCCTTCTACAAGGCCACACCTCCTAACCCTTACCAAACAGTTCCATTAACAGGAGACCAACCATTAAAATATATGAGCCTACTGGCGACATTGTCATTAAAATACCATAAAAATATGAAAGAAAAATGATGTGGGTTGTAAAGGAACAAAAGTCAGTAATACAAAAGGTAAATACTAGACTGTAATATTCAAAATACATCTCATTTCACCGTGAAGTCAATATAAGCTCAAGAAATTGAAGAAATGCCATGTGTAGATGTGTATGTGAAATATATGGTATGGATGGTCTATCCTTAGCTAACTGGTCAAGTGCTGTAGGACTTGCCAGAACTATGTCTCTTTTAAATATGAAAAAAAATCCAACTTTACTCTAGCAAAAGAAGAAAGGTAATAAAACAACAGGTGACTTTAAAACAATGTAATAAATTACATTGAAGCAACTACAATAGAAAGATGTGCAAAAGAAACCCTAGAAATTTAGGGAAAATACAAAATGAATATAATAAAAATTTAAAACAACTTCTTTGTTCACACTCAGAAAAATGTCACTTTAAATAAATAAATGTACTTATAATCAGTCCTTAAGAACATAATTTGTTATTTTTGTATAACAAGGGAGCTTTTGTTTCTTTTCAGTGTAAGTGGAATTCAACTTAAGAAATATCCCACTATTCTGTCAATATTTCTTTGTTTCTAAATGTTCCCCTCAAATCACTTTCTACTTCGTACATATGGTTGCACCAGAGCCAGAACATCACAAATGTTATTTTAAAAGAACTAAGACTCAATGAGAAAACATATCAGCAACATCATAAAAGGTCTGAGAAGTCACTTCTTTCCATACACACAGCTGACACAATGGAATGATAGGAGAGGTTGAGTTTGTTCTGACTTACAGAAAGCTTAGGGTATTGTAGCTGGAACTCAAAAAGTAGGCAAATATGTTTGCCTGAAAATGAAAAATCCCTTTTTTATAACAGCAAATATTTGCTTTCAGTTGAGAGAGCAAATCGATGTCACTGTTCTCTGAAGTGGTGCTGCTTGTAAGGAAAACGGAGACACTGGGATGCTGTCTGCTCATTTTTCAGCTTGGTAACAGTGCACATCAAAGGAACACTTGTCCCTAGGGAAAGCTATGAGCTCTGAGGATGAAGGGCAGAGACTGAGGGTAGATACAGAGACCAAAATCAAACACCTTGATGATTGGGAAAGGGCCAGCCGGTGATGGAAACAAGAGGGTTTTCTGAGGGAACAGATGCATTTAATTCATGATAAGGTTGCAATCTGTTAAACTCTTCCAATATGGTTAACAGTATATCTCACAAGGTTTTTGCCTTGTATGCTTTTTAATGTAAGATGCTCTGAGATTGTAACTCAGATTCAAGGAAAAAGTGACTGTTTCATTATTGATATATTTTAAGACATACTTATTTGTTCGATATGACTCTATAGTTATAAAAAAAATTACCAAGATCCAGCTATATGGCTCATTGAGTATAGACACTTGCTGCAAGCTTGAAAACATGAGTTCAACCTCCAGGATCCTCATCATGGAACTACGCAACTGAATCCTACAAGTTGCCTTCTAACCACCAATGCTAACTTTGCATACATGAATCTGAAATAACAGTTAAACATCCTTATGTATTTGTGTGAGATGTTATAGATATGCAATAGATGCTTAATATTTTAATTTTAAGAGCAACATCATTTACAGGTTCAGTCACATTACTTAATATTAAAAAAAAATTTAATGACCAAAGTTTAGTTTAGTTAGGCAGATAATGTGTTAAAAGTTAATTAAAAATATTTATTTGCACGTTTTATGTAAAGGTCTTTTGTATGTATGGCTGCATTCCACATACTTGCAGTGCCTGTAGAGGCCATAAAACGGTGTTGGATCCTCTAGAACTGAAATTACTGTTGTTAGCTACCCAATAGGTAGCTGGAAACTGAACATAGGTCCATTTCAAAAGCCAAAAAAAAAAATTGCTCTGAATTGCTGAGCATCTCTCCTACTCAATGTGTTCATTTTAAATAATTTTGCTTAAGCATAGTTATAGAATCCTCATATTTCTCTTCTCTACCCTTAAGCAAAAAAATAAAATTTCACTTTGACTTTACAATTCAATACTATCTTTACATATCTTAATTATGTTATCATCCCAGCTTCCACTGTGGCATTTACTTGTACAGTAAAATATTCAAGAATTCTATATAAATCTGCTTTGTGTGTCTTTGGTCTGTGTTGTTTGTTAGTGTGTGGTGTGTGTGTGTGTGTGTGTGTGTTCATGTGTGTCTTATTTGTGTCTCCATTGATTAGCTATTATGAGTTGAGAAAGCTGATAACAGAAAGCATATACTATATGCTAGAGACACAAACATAGAAAAAGTTGCTGCCATTCTTATTTCCCTTTTCATTTCCTTCTTTAACACTGCAATGTAAATCAAACCGTGCAAAACTTGGTTTCTTCATCACAGAGTGGGAATAAGTGGATTCGCCTAATGAGATGTGTAGAATGACACACAGATGTGTTAACCATAAGTGTTTATGAGCAGTTTCTCCCTTTGTGTTTATATTACTGTGGGCTTCAGGTCTTTTGCTTTAAAAGTCTGAGGGAAAAAAAACACACTAAAAGAAAACAATTGAAACAGCGCATGCATGAAATAAAGGCACCTCTGGGTTGCTTCGATTTACTGAATTCTTGATTCTAGTTGTGGTATATGGTTAAATTAATGGGCACTCCTGGAAAGTGATTTCTAGATAGATGAGTTGTTCCAATCCTATGTAAGAGACATCGATCCCCTAGTTTAGGAAACAACACATGTATCTTTGAGCCAAAGGAAATGCAGTCTCAGATGAGACAGACCCATTTTGGTGTGTGAATAGAAAGTGGCCATGCCATCGATTTCATAGTAAGACATCTTTGCTGAAAACATCTACTAAGTATTATTTCTGTTTCGCCATTAGTCTGGAATCTAGGACGTATGAATCATTAAAAAAACAATCTAGTTTTATGAAACCTCCTTTTGTTTGTGTTTTCCTACTTAGCAAGTTTTGTTATGCTCACCACAGAGATGTGGGAGCCAACCCTTTCCTAAGACATTCACAATGTTGAAGATAATGTATATCCTACAGGAGGCCAGGGCATAGTGTGTTCATTTGAAAGAATAGCATAAGTCGTCACAAGGTTTATGTGTAAGAATGAAGAGCACAAGGACCACAGCTCAAAGCTGTGTCACTTCTGTTGCATGTTTAGTAAAATGAGAGACTCTTCAAAACGCAAGACTTCTTTTTTCATTCGACAATTGTAGATAATTATTGCTGAATTTGTGTAAGAGGTGGAAAAACTGTTCTCACACTTCCACTCCCACCATGGTAGCTATAAAAGATGAGCTTTTCTTTGGCTCTTTATTCTCAGTGTCCCGAGTAATACCTGACCTCTAGAAAATGCCCAGTTATAAACTATTCAATGAGTGACCGATTTAAAAATAGGTTTAAAATGTGTTAAAACTCTAAATTTTAATTTGGAGAGTGAAGTGACTCTGTTTCAATTAAAACATTTTTTAAAAAGACAACACGAATTTTACACATAATAAAGCAGCAATGTAATAGAAAGTTAAAATATCACTTATTTTGCACTGTAATTTTTTTAACTCTTCTAGGTGACATTGGCCTGTTCTGCCATTTGATTCAGTTGTGCAGGAATCAGATACGATGCTATTCTCATCCTTAATATGAGAAGCTTCCCTTTGTTGTAAACACGGGTAAAGACTCACGGTTGTTCAAGGCTCAGAAAAGAAGTAAAGGGCAAGTGTTCAGCCTTTAACAACACATTTATAGCACTTCCTCTAAGGCTCAGGGAATATCATGGAAGAAAGGTCAGAAGGAATGCAAGCACCAAAAGATAAGAAAAGATGCGAAATTTCACCAACCTGGCATGAGACACTGCAACCATGATCTCACATCACCCGTGGCTTCTTGCACCTAGACAGTACAAGACTGGGCCTATCAGTCATCACTCATGGATGGAGGAGGAGTTCATAAAGCTTTATTCTCTTTTTGAGCTATTGGCTACTGATGTATTTTCATGAAGAGATAGCCAGTGGTTTTTGTATTAGTTACCTATATATTGGTAAGACCACCAGGTTCTAGTGGATCGCTCCAAACCAAAGAATCACACAGAAGGTCTTGAATAAACTTAATGTCAGAAAACAAAACAAAAATATATTAATGTAAGAAAATGGTCTAAATGAGGAGGGACCTTGAAGGGAAGTAAGAGAAGGAAAAGATGAAAATAATCAGAATTCAATATAAACGTGTGTATAAATAGGTGTTTAATTATGTAAGTATAAAATTGTCAAAAATAAATTTAATTAGTATAAAATAAAATCACAACCAAGTGTATATGTGTCAAGTTCTCTGTAAAGCAATACAGGAATAGTAAAGAAGAAATACAGTGTTTTTGCATAAACAAGTTACAATAGTGTTTATGATGTATTTCCGTTTTTTCAATAGAAGGAACTTTCCACTAAAAAAATAAACTCATAAGTTACTGCAGTGAGTCAGTTAAATCAGAAGGCAAAACGCATTAAAATTTCCATTTTCAAAGATTATCATGAAAATCAGGGGGTGTCTGAGGAAGATGTATCTTTCTTCTCTAATGCCCTCACTTTAAAGATGCAAGCTGAATCTCAAAGACAGGCATTTTGCGGATACCCCCTATACAAGAAGCACTTCTTCACTCATCCCTTAGACTGGAAAACAAATCCATGCTGAGTTCGGAGTAAGCTGCCCTTGATTCATTCAGAAGAAGTCAAGTGCCTCATCTACCTTTAATTCTTCTTGTTGGTCTCATAATAACAAAGTAAAATCTGTTTATTTTTTTCCTAAGCATGAGCATCAGCTAGATATTCATGAAAAGCTTGTCTTAGTTTGCTCTCTTTTGTTGTGATAAACACCATGACCAAAAGCAACTTGAGGAGGACAAGGGTTTATTTGATCTGAGCGTGTATATTTCATTATGAAGGGATATCAGCGGCAGAAATGTAAAGTAGGAACCAGAGGAAAGCCCATGTAGGAATGCTGCTTATTGGTTTACTTTGCTTAGTTTGCTCAACTAAACATTTTTTTACACACTATCACCACCTGCCCAGAGTCTAGACACACTCCATCACCACCTACCCAGAGACTGTACACACCCCATCATCACCTGCCCAGAGGCTGGACATACCCCATCACAATCTGTCCAGAAGTTGAGCATACCCCATCACCACCTGCCCAGAAGTTGAGCACTCTCACATTAATCATTAATAAAGAAAATACCTCAAAGACTTGCATGTACACCAATCCGATGGAGGGATTTTCTTGACTAAGCTTCTCTTTCCATGGTCACCCTAAATGTGTCAAGTTGACAAAAACACCATAACCATGACAAGGCTCTTACTGGTGAGCTCCACACAGAACCAGTTTGCAGAATCTCTAAGGGTTATTCCAGAGTCTTTGTTTTAAGTAAAAATATGAGGGGGACTGATGCCGTTATAAAACATGGGAAGCATTAACTTGAATCTGTATGTAGTTAGGATAGTTTTGAATGTAAGTATTGAAAATGCATTATGGGCTGAGTTAAATCATAATTTGTAAGTAAGCTTACATGACAGAAAAAACAGAGGCAATCTGGGAAAGCTTCAGTTTAATTTTTTTCAGTGATTTATGGCATGCAGGAAGCAAACTCCTTCTCTTGCCTGTTCTATGATAGCAGATTTGACATTATCCTAAGACTAATTTGTGCTATATACAGAGGGTGTTCTCTGAAGACTAAGAAAATTTTCTCTTGAATGCTCTAGAAAGTTAGTCCTAGTATTTTAATATTCCAAGTTGGTAGGCTTCAAAACTACCAACAGCAATGACATAGGGTGGGGAATGAGGAATGAGATTGATATAATTGTCAAGAAGTAATCAGTGGTAGGAATCAACCATCAAGTGTTTTAGGAGATACATAAGTATATTTGTAAGCAACATCTGCTCTGCTCTACCAGGCCATTTTCAACTGAGTTCAAGAATCATGTTATATTTGTTTTCTACCTATAACATCAATCACAGCACATACTTTAAGTTTGATGAATGGTTGTGATAGGAATCACGTAGCTTAGTGGGAGCTTCTAGAGCCAACAGTTTTCCCTCCCTTATTCTTACTCTCGCCTATGCAGCAAGATAGATTTGAGCTCTTTAAATGGGATTCTGAAGCATGGGGAGGTAGTAGGGAGGTGGAGATTGTATTCAGGGCAAGCCTCCTTGTTCTAAAATTCTTCTACTGAACTTGACAATGCAAGTGATAAAAGCACTTCTCTGCCTAAAATGCTCAGGAGTAAAAGCACTGAATATTGGGCTCCTCTCTGTTCTTTCTATACTTTTTCTGAATCTTTCTCTTGCTCTTGCCTCTGTAATGGACTTTATAATCATACATCCGTTAATCCAAACACTTTTAAAGAGGTAATCAAAATAACTAGCCTAGATCTAATGTTGTAGAGAAACATTTTATGGCCCCAGGATACATTTTCCTCCAAGTTATTAAAGTCCAATTACATCATGTTTTCTTCCAAGGAATGCCAAGTACTTAAGGGACAATGCTGCAATCCCTCTTATATTCTCTTGGAAATAATTACGTAGACCCAGCCTTGATGTCACAGATAAAGCCCTCTGCCACCTGCCCTCCCTCTGTAATGGAACAGAAAGATGTGTTTTCCTTGCCTAGAATTCTTCAATAGATCCAGCGAAGGAAAGCTGAGACCAGAATGCAAACTCTTTCCTTTTCATGAGCTAACACACAAAGCCATTTTGTGGAAATGTCCAGCCTGTATTATGTGCTTTTGATGAAAAAATTATCAGGTGCAGTGAACAACCAAACAAAATGAAACTTAATGTTTTCCCAATAGCACACCTTTCAAGCTATAACACAGTTCCACATTCCTTAAAACCACCTACTAGAAATATTAATACAATAACAAGATTTGTATTGTCATATTAGCATTATAAATATTACCATTTGTTATATTTTGAATGCATACTAAAAGTAACTTTTGTATTCATTAAATCATGTGTGGTTGATTTTGTCTTGGGGGAACTTGAAGATTCAATGCTATTATTCAATGCTATGTGGGAGGTGGAAAACATAAGATTGCTTTCTGTGTGGTACTGTCCACATCCACAGTTTACCAACTCTGTACCATTATACACTACTGTGGAGTATTTTTGCTGTGAATTAACCCTGCATAAGTCACTTCAAATCTCAAGAGTTAACTTCAAATGAAGATATATTCTCCATTTTAATTTTGCAAGTGTATAGCCAGACATGTGAAAGGAAGCATTCCTACAATGGGGAGCAGGGCTTTGTTACAAATTGGACCTAATAGAGCATTTAATCCTCACCTACCTAACAGTGGACACCCATCTCTCTGTTTCATCAGTCAGAATAAATCTTGTGCTAAACTCTTCTTGTGCAAATGAAAGATCAATTCACTCCCTTTCTATTAACTGTGTGAGGTGTTTCCAACATTGAAAAGGCCTTGAGCTAGTTCTAATCAGATACAATTTCTGCTGTTCTACTGCAAATAAAGCTAGACCCTAGTGTGTGTGAAGCAACAATCTATGAGATGCTCATGACTTGGGATATACTTGCTTGCACATGGAAAATTCCCCAAGAAGCAAACAGGCCATGGGCTTGGCTGAGCTTCCTCCAGCCTCTCCATCTTGCCAGACTGTTGAGATAACAGAGCATGCATATTTAAACTTGAAAAGGTTTTATGATTATTTAATAAAATGAGGATGAAGTAAGCAAATAACTGTTGAGAAGTAACATTTAATTTCCAAGAGTGTCCTGAGAGACATATCATGGAGTGAAGCCATTTCAATTACTTGGGAATTCATTGTCAGAAACATTAAACTAATTCAGGCTACAAAATTATGAAGTAAATCCAAGTGGCCTTGGTTAGAATATAAGAATTAGCACCACAGCATATAGTACAAGGTTGAAAATTAGAGATTTGAAATCAAAGGGAAAATATTCAGTCAATTATATCCCAGCTAAGAATCTTACAGCCTCAAAGTGCAGTGGTAAGAAGAGATGTGAGATACCCAAGGGCAATTGGCTCCCTGTAGGTAAGTGTGTATTCCAGCCTTATGAACTGATGGATTCTGATGCATTTTAATTTCCCATTTCACTATTTATTTAGCTTCCAATTTGGTCTGCTCTATTGCTCAAAATGCTAATGTTTTCTATTGACCAAATTGAACATAATTAGGATAGAATAAAAAGTGGTTCCATTCTGTGTTAGCATCAGTGTTTTAATGGAGGAAATGACAGGGTTCAACCTCGGATAACTTTGAGCAGTCTCTCCTTTGGTCCTCAGCCATCCGTCATTAGCTTTTATATCAGTGGAATGTAAGGTTCACTTACCAATTGACTGGTAGGTAATTTCCTTCAGGTTCAATTATTTTATCTTATTGTTAGAATTCCAGTCTTAACTGTACTGCATCATATATTCATTAAGGTTAAATAAATTTTCTTAACAATTTTCATATGTACATTTTAAATTGCTTCCCTTTGAAACATCAGAAATGTAGTTGACATAAGCAATGAGAAAAATAGAATATTAGCTTTATGCTGCTATGTCTTGATTTTTTTGACACAAAATAACAATACACATCTCATGTGACCCTAAAGTTCAAACTTCCATCTTGACCTCCTAGATGTTGGTATTATAGGGCTATACCACCAGACCTGGCTTTGCTTGGCTCTTTTGGCTTTGCTTAGATGAATAGTGATATAGTCCTGTAAGCGTGTGTGTGTGTGTGTGTGTGTGTGTGTGATCTGTAAATATATAGAATATATAGAATATATAGAATATATAGAATATATAGAATATATATATAATATATATAATATAATAAATATAATATGATATAATATATAATAAATATATATAATAAATATATATATATATATGGAGAGAGAGAGAGAGAGAGAGAGAGAGAGAGAGAGAGAGAGAGATTGATTCTCGGGTTAAATAATGTATAGGGTCACATTTATTAACGGCATTTTTGAGTATGTTCCCTTTCTCAGCATTTATATTTCCAAATAGAGCTGTCTCTATTAAAAAATTTGAGATAGTAACCTCTATTGGGCCTTTTATAAACCTCAACAGCATAAAATTAAATTGGCTATTGTTTTTTTTTTTTTAAGTTTCATGGGGAGATAGCTCTACAGAAAAAAAATGGAATATGTACCAGCTTGTTCTCATCTTGGAAACTTTGAGGACTCTTTTATAGATTCTCTGCAAAGTAATTAAAGTCCAATTAATTGCAAAAATATACACAATGGGTATTCTAATATTATATCTTCAACAGAAGTGGCTTTTATTAGCTTGAAGACGTGGTTGAACCAAGGCTACAAGTTTAAATTTTGAGCTCCCAAGCAAATATTTCAGAAAAATCGACTCTTGCACTTTGCTGATGACTAAATAAACTCATCTCCAGGGGAGAGCTATCTCTCCAGCCTTGGGAATCCATTAGAGTGCAGTTTCTTTGGAAAGCATGCTGACCCCTTAGTATGTAATCATTATGCCCACAAATTTATGCTGCCAATGCAGTGCTTTTCGATGGACAAGAAAAGCTGGACATTGACAGGAACCCAGCAATACTTTCATACACAAATTATTACCAAGTGCTTCATCTATTCTGAGTCTAGACTTCTATTTAGCTTTAAATTTTGTTTTATTTTTTAAAAAGTTTTTGTTCTCTCTCTCTCTCTCTCTCTCTCTCTCTCTCTCTCTCTCTCTCTCACACACACACACACACACACACACACATTGTCTCTCTCTGTATGTGTGTGTGTGTATATATGTGTACTTATACACAATTATGCCTATGGTGACCAGAAAAGGGCATCAGAGTTGTAGGTGTTTGGGAGCCACCAAACAGGGTTATTGAAAACCCAAATCAGGTACTCTTCAAAAGGAGTACCCATCCTTAACCACTGACCCATTTCTCCAGCCTTTTTTCTTTTTATCATCTACATATAAGTTCAACCTTCACTTACATTACATCCTTGCTTCTTTGCCATTTATGTTATATTTGCACATAATGAAATGTGGCTATAATTCATAGTCTCTATTGATGAGCACACTTCCGGTTTATCTTCCTTTCATTCTTCAGTTGAATGTCTATGGCATGTGGGTGGGCATCTGTTCCATACAGCCATTTAGAGACTCAGGCCTCTGTCACATGGTTGGTTTACTTCAATGCATGGCTCAGAGTTGTCATGAAAAATCATGTTTTATCTGAAAGTGACAAATTCTTTCCATTTGAAATTCATTGGTGGAAAAGCTGCTCATACTGTCTCTCTCATAAAAAGATGTTCACAAAAGGTAATTTATCTTTACTTACAGAAAAAAGAAAAAGGGAATAGATAGGCCTTGTTGCTTGTTCTAGTTTGGAGCCTAAGCAAAAAGAAAAAGGTGATAGATAGGCTTTGCTGCTTGTTCCACTTTGGAGCCTATTTGGCCACTTCTGTCTCTTTTTCTAGTTGTATTAACATTCTTCTTATTGACAGAAACTGTACAACAAGTTGATAGATACATAAGTACATAGACAACAGATTCATGATAAACAGATAGGCACATGATATATATCAGATAGAAAGATGATAGATATGATAGATGATAGATAGATAGATAGATAGATAGATAGATAGATAGATAGATAGATAGAGATAGACAGATAGATGTTACACAGTTTATTAAAACAAATATGCATGCAAAATTAAGGGCAAAACAATTTGAATGTGAAAGATGGTTCAGTAGGAAAATCTATTGTTCAATTAGGACCTTAATTCAGGACTCTAGACTCATTTAAGACCAGATGTAATGGTCTATCACCTGTAGTATCAGGCACCTATGACAATAGGACATGATAGAGACAGAAAGTTCAACATCAGTAAGCTTGTATATAAGATGTATCAGAGGCTCCATATCAACCTAGGCAGAAGGAGGGGACTGTTGGTCAAATGCTGTGCTATGGCCTCAACATGAAAGCTGAACTGCATGTCTGTGTTAGTCAGGGTTTTCTAAAGGAATATAACTGATAGAAAGATTATACATACATACATACATATATATATATATATATATATATATATATATATATATATATATATATAGTATTCATTAGACTGACTTAAAGGCTATGGTATAACTAGTCCATCCATGGTTATCTCGCTACAAAAAGACTATAAATCTGGTAGTTTTTCAGTCCACAAGGCTGTATGCTCCAGAAGTCTCAATATGTGCTGGATTCTAAACAGATTCCCTGGAAGTTGCTGGTCTTCAGTCTGCATTGGTATGCCAAACAAATAAATAAAGAATGTTTCAGGATAGGATATATGAACTTGCTAGCAAGAGTGAAGGTAGGCAGGCAAAAGAGCAAAGTTTCATTCTTCCATGTAGACTGCTACCAGAGAATCCAAAATGTAGGGTGTGTCTTCACCTCAGGTGATCCAGTCAAAACAAGCATCACAGGAATGCCCAGCTGTTTGTGTTCTAATTGATTCCCTATATAGTCAAGTTGACAAACAAAAATACCATTATAATGTAAATAACTGTGTATGTGTGCGTGTGCACACACACACACACACACACACACACAGAGACAGAGGAGGGGAGGGAGGGAGAGAGTGAGTGAGCAAGAGAGAGAGAGAAAAGAAAGAAAGAGAGATTCCCAGGTAGGCCATCTGACTTAAATCTAGAGAGCCAGAGAAGGTAAGGATTTAACTCTTAGATTGAGAACACAGACTCAAAATCCTTGGAAATAGGAATTTTTATTGGTAGAAAAATAGGACCAATACATGTCACAGAACTCAAGAATAACAAACTTGAGATCTGATATCCAGGATCAGGAAGAAGTGTTCTAGTTGCAGAGAAATCAAAGGTATCTTTCCTTTACCTTGTTCTTCTGCTGGGCTCTTGTTGGAGTGGATGTGCCCTCACATAAGAGAAATAGTTCTTCACACTGTGGTCCACTGAGATTGCTCCTCAAGAAGTACCTTCACAGACACACTGAGAAATTATACTTTGGTATCTATACAACTATTCTTTAATCTGTTAGGCACATATATTAACCATCATATTAACCCTTCAACAGATAAATCTTTTATGAAATGACGACAATCCAAATTTCTTTCTTATGATTTCCCTTTTTCGTCTTAAAGAGGTTACATATATTCAGCTGCATATTCCTTGACTATCAGTCATAACATGTTAGTCAGCTACAGAATTGGTATATATCCTAGGACATTTAATATAGAGATACTCATTGTCGTCTGAGTTTTAAGATGATGAATCTGAGGGTGTCTAGCCCAATAATCTTCAATGAGGCTTCCTCTAGCAACTGATGGGAGCAGATGTAGAGACACTTACAACAAAACATTAAGCAGAGTTCCGGAACCTTACAGAAAAGGGGAAAGGGGTGAATGTTTTGTTGAAGCCAGAGGGGTTGAGGATACCAGGAGGACTTGGCTCACAGAATTACTGAGGCAGCACTCAAAACAGTGTTTATAAGTCAGGCTTGCAGAGACTGAAGCAGCAGTCAAAGAGCCTGCATGGATCTGTGCTAAGTTCTCAGCTTATCTGTTGTGGTTGTTTAGCTTAGGGATTTTGGAGAACTCTTCACAGTAGGAGTAGGATGTCTGTGATTCTTTTGACTGTTCTTGGGACCCTTTCCCTCCTCTTGGGTTGCCTGCTTCCTTAGTATGAGAGAATGTGCCTAGTCTTACTGTGTCTTGTTATGCGTTGTTCAGTTGATACCTCAAGGAGGCCTGATCTTTTCTGAGAACAAACAGAGGATCTAGGGGAAAGAAGGGATGTGGGTAGATTGGAGAAATAGAAGGAAGAGAGGCTCCTATCAGAATGTATTCTATAAGAGGATATTTTTTTAAAAGAAAATAAATCCGATATTCTGTAACTGACTGGACATATATAGATGCAATTTACACAGCATTCCGCTTTGCTCATGTAGTACGTCATTACACACCTAACTGAGCTGTCTTTTAACCAACAATCTGCCTATGTTACTTTGTATCTTTTTTCTTAATTTCTTTCCTCTTTTGATTTCCCTTCTAATTTCTTATGTATTCATCTATAAATAAAAACACCTAACTCTCACTGTGTCTATTTATGTCTCTTATGGACAAAACTTCTTCTAGCAATAGCTTGGTATCAAAAGAGTAGGTTCTTTTATAACAGTGTTCGAAGTAACAATACAGAAGCAGTGATATCAATTCTAAAGGTCTCACCAAAGTCCAGTTCCCCACACATTTCCCATTAAAAGTAGTTTTCTTGGAGGAAATAATTTAGTTAAGCAATTTGTTTTTCTACATTAATGGCTTTATTTTGCCATTATATCTAATGTGTATCATTTTAAGTCTGATGTCCCATTATTTTCATTACAAGTGTGCAGTATTTCAGTGGCATTATAGTTAGCTATAGTCCTAGCTAGCTTGGAAAACTGGTACCCAAATAAAACATCCCTTTCCTGGAAAAATGTGCAATCTATTGTAAAATCTTCTTAGGTGATAACTACTCATTTTCTTAAGAAAGAAAAATAAAAGATTTCTAGGGTGTGTGTGTTTGTGTGTGTGTGTGTGTGTACTTTGTGTACCTTCATTTGTGAGTAGTTTTTAGAACAAGAGAGTTTAAACAGATTTTCCTTTTTCCCTAAAGTGCCATATACAAATATCATGGCTCATTTCTTCCTTGTCTCATTCTCTGGTGAATCTCATTCTTAGTTCATGAAAACATTCCTTTCATTTCATTCTTCATGGAATGAAGTCTTTATTTTTAATATTTTTCTTTATGAACTTAGGAGGTTGAGCTAGCCTCTCTGAAGAGTTTTAGTCACCATGACTTTCAGCATTCAACCAGAGTTGTGCCAAAGCCTTGCCTCATCCATCAGTTGTTAAAAACAAATTAAATTCTGTATTTATTTCAGGTGTCGTATTGTTGGGCACTGAAGAGACACTCCACAGATGTGAGCTTCCAGAAATGACTTTTTCAAATTAACAACTTATACCAAGCTTAGTGCCTAAAACTCTACACAGTTGCTAACTTTCAATCAGGAGTTGGTCATAATTTCCCTGAATCCTTTATTTCAGGGTCTTTAAAAACAATATAATTAAGATATTGGCTAGGATAATCAGCCTTATCTGAAGGCTGATGGGGCAAGAATCAATGTCCAACTGAATCAATGTACCTGCAGAAGCCAGTTCTTCAAGCACTTGTAGTGTAAGTGCCGTACTTAATCTTAACCAAAATATTATGAATCCGTGGAGGACCTAGTTCCAATATAGCTGTTGGAGAGAAGCTGTGTTCCGTTCATTTTTCCTTGAGCTTTCCAGTATAAAATGCATTTTGGAAACCAGTAAGGGAGATAGTCAGTAGAAAATTCCTAGAAGTATTAGGATTAGAAGCTCTTGAAATGAGCCATTAATGTGTTTTTCTTAGTAAGAAAAGTCATTAGGGTAGACAGTCCGCAGGACATCACACAGAGGATGAAGTACAGAGAGTAGGGATCAGTAAGGGCTATCTTAGGAGCTACTGGCATTCATTCTCACCTGTGTGCTTCCCCAGGACATTATAGAACTCTGCCTTTCTCAGTAGCTTTTTCTTTGTCTCCCTTATTCCCTCTGTCTGTAACCATATAGTTACATATACATATAAATGTATATATTATTTTAATATATTTAATTTTATATATACAAATAAAGGCATAAAAATAATAGTTATGCAAAAGTAAACAAGTAAAAATTGATAGTTATAAACAAAATATCTATAAATGCACACTAAGAAGTGTTTAGTATATAAACAAGTATAAAATTTATATTTTCTTGCCACTAAAGGACACACACTTCAGAGGTTTGTATTGGGTTTTCCATTAATTCTCTTATATAAAAGCAGCAGAGGGTACCGTGACTGTGGGCTTTGCAAACAAGCTTAATGACTCTCTCTGTGTAGTATAATAATCAGATACTGGGAGCCCAGGAGAAGAAATAGTAACCAAGCTAGTCAGTCAATCATAAAATCATAGACTAAATCATCAACTAATCAATCAATATCTGTTCTGTGCTTTCTGTTTTCAAAGTCCTTGCTGGTTACCCAAATCTCAAGACTGAAGAGGGTGGGGGAATCCACAAGAATGGAAACGGAGCCTGGAAAATTGAAGCCGAGAATTAATTTAGTTTCCAATTATTTTTATATACAAACAAATGCTGAAGCAGACTCCTTAGGGGCAGGAGAAATTGAAGGAGAGGTTGCCTCAAGAAAGGGATGGGAAAAAACATGCCACAAACTGATAGGATGCAGGAGGAAAGGGCACTGGCAAGAGGCCATAGGGACCTGTGGTGACTCTAATTAAAGAAGTAGGACATGCATTTGGTTATCTCTGAGACTCAATGTATGGAAATAAGACACAGGCTTGCATAGTTAGACTACAGAGTGGCCTGGGACCAGAAAATATGATTAGATCACATACAAATCATTTAAGTTCAGAAGGTTAATGCTAGAGGGACTGGGTTCATTCAGCAATGCATAATTGAACAAATACGAATCAAAACAAAAGGAAAAAAAGAATCAGCTGTGCAATTTTTTCCTTTTTATTTCATCCTTTGATTTTGCTTTTCAATGGGAGCTTTGGAGAGATGCTTAATTTTAAGATTCTAAAAAAAAAAAACAAGTTCAATTACAGATACTTTCAACACATAATTTTCTTAAATAATATTGAAAGGAAATGTACAATGCTCTATTAAAATGAAATATGAAAAAAATTTATTCTTTGGTATTTACATATTTTAGTATGTTAGTTGTGGTAGATTCATAATCTCTTTATTTTGGCTCAGCTGCAAAATTTAAGTATGAATAATAGAATGGATATTGAATGCAAGTAATATTTATCAAACCTAATTATACATTAGATTCTTAAGCAAAAGTTCAAATGCTGACCCAATGTACTAATATTTTTGTCATTTTGTATTAGTTACATTATCAATGATGTGTTCCAACACCTAATAAAAACTTAAGGAAGAAGGACTATGCTTGCTTCTCAGTTCAGAACGGCTCATTCACCATGACAAGAGTGATAGGGCAAAGCAATTCTATGGACAAAAGTAGACTGAGACAGGACACAATCAAGAACAAGAAACTTCCCAAGGGCATACCCCCAGTAATCTACTTCCTCCAGCTAAGCTCCCTATCCTAAGATTCCCAGAAACTTCCAAGATGGCACCACAGAATGGAGACAAAACCTTCAAACCATGAGCCTATCAGGAATGTTTTATATTCAAAGCGTGACTGATTAAGATGGTATCAAATATTTAGTAATAAAGTAAACCCAAACCAGTAATTCTAGTCCTACTTATATGTCTAATTAAAATGCATACATAGGCTCACACAAAAGCACAGCAATTCATTTTATAACAATCCAAAATATCTAAATGTCTAGCAATGATTTAACTGAGATGAACTGAACAAGTGACATGATAAAATCTTACCAATAGTAGAATGAATGGGGGCACCTTTAGGAGTCAATCTCCAAAGGCAGAGGTGACAGAAAGAAAGCTGTTATCTTGTTGATGAAAAGTACAAAAAGAGGCAAAATTAAAATAATGTTAGAGGGCAAGATAGTATACATTCAATTTTATAATTTATTTTATTTTTCATCAAAACATAGTTACATAATTTTCTCCTTTCATTTGCCCCCTCCAACCCCGTCCATATGCCCTTTCCTGCTCACTCCCAAGTTTTTGACCTTGTAGAATTATTATTATTATTACTTTTATTATTAGTAGTATTATATACATTTATATGAATAAATGCAACCTAGTCAATTTGTTTAACAGTGCTTGTATATATATGTTTTTAAGACTGACCATTGGGTATTGGTTAACAAATAAGGGCTCTTATTCTTGGGGAAAATTAACACACACTCTTTCTGAGTGGTCATTAATTGCCTATATCTCCTCACCTAGGACTGAGACCTGGTTACGATCTATACTGACATATTGTCATTGTTCAAGTCTTGCTTAGGCAGCCATATTGTTGAGATTTCTGTGCCATTCCTAGAAAGAACTTCTGGCTCTCAAAGTATTAATATCACTGCCCCACTTTCTATGATATTTCTTGAGCTTGAAATGCAGGGAATGTATTTAGGTATATCAATTAGGGCTGAGCATCCCACGGTTAGTCCTTCTTTACATTTTGATTAGTTTTAGCTTTCTAGAAGGTCTATGATCACTTTAAAAGAAGCTTCTTTGATGAGGAGTGAGAGGTATACTTATCTTTGGATATAAGGGTAAGTATTTAGCATACAGTTGGACATTATCCCGGTGCACATCCTTAAGTATATGGTTTATATCTGGATAAGTTCTAGCTACTTGATGAGATATTTCTTGATTTGGAAGCTGTTTCCTAGATGGTACTTTTCATACATTTTACAAGTTTTATCCCCATAGTATACTTATTTTTCGGTATATACATTTCAATAAAAATTATTATGTGAATCAATTAATAAACAATTTTTAATATTCATGACAGGGAACTTCAGAAAACAGTAAAATACAATAAAGTTGAAAAAAAGGCAACACTGGAAGGAGCCCATAAGAGAAGACCACTCAGACAAAGTTTATGGCCTATTAAAAGTCTTTATACCATCCAGTTGGCTGGGATTCTTCTTAGGTATCTGGGACTCAAGTGTAGCACTGAATATTTAGAGGAAAATCTTTTAAAGGCAAAATTCCCAGCCTTGTATCTCACATTGTAACTGCAGCTTTTCAGTTTAGCTGAAGGTGGACGTTTCCATAAGCAAACAGTTTAACAGAAGCTAAGGTAAGTTAGCTGAGGCATCTTGACCTTGGGTTCCTAGAATAGAGCTAGGTAATTTTTCATGGGATTCCACACCAAGGAGATCAAATTCTAGTCAAATTTAAAATGGTTTCAGCAAAAATACAAGATGGAGGAGACTCTGCACTGTCTTGCCTTATCACAAAGCTCATCATTTTAGGGGAGGAAAACTGTATCTACAATGTGATATTACCCCATTGGTGTTAAAAATAATTTCAAAATGATAGGCAGAAACCTCATAAAATAAGAACCTGAGGGCTGGAAGATATAAACCTGTCATCAAGGCAGACCACTGCAGATCATCTTACATGTCCAAGAAGATGAGTTCAGATGCTTTCATATAGGAAAAAGAGCACATAAAATTTAGTTCTTGAAGAGAACATTTTAAAGTTAAACCAAAGAAAGCTTAATTGTGGTCTAGTATAAATAATATACTCAGAGACCTGAGTTGTATAAAATGTCATTCCTGGAGTCAAAGAAATTTTCTTATTTTTACTTGTATTCCTTCAAACATTTTCATCAATTTCCCCTTAGATTTCTTTTAGAAAACATATTTAAATCTGAAATATTAGGATCCAGCCATTGACATCGCCAAGTCCTTTGGTACTTAGCCATTCCTGGCTGCACACCACAAACAAGAAATCAATACATTTCTCAAGAACAATGCTGAGACATTTCCTAGGTTAGTTCTTTAGAGGAGACACAAGTTCCAGCAGGTGGCTGGTCACTGGAAAATAAATCTAACAATATATCCTTTTCTGTGCTCAGTACAATAGGCCACGTTGTGACTTAATGAAGGAGGGGGAGTAGAATATTAAAGATTTCAAGTTAAGTGGGATTTTCTTTTTTGCTGTATAAGTCAAACACTTGCTGAATATTAAGTACGAATTTGTTAGGGGAGATATGGACAAAGCCAAAGCTGATAGTCTCAAATTTATTCCCAGCTGATGGGACATTTTTGGTCAAGACTTTATTCTAAGTCTTGACTTAGAATAAAAAATGCTGAGGTAAAGAGGCCGCATGACCTTGATGATTATGATGATTATGGAAGGAACTATTCTCAGCCATAGTATGTGAAGAAACCAGGCTGCAATGTGAACTAAGAGTAGTAGATGCAGGCATAAATATATATGTGTTTCTACACATAAGTACCTTACGTACATATATGAGACACAGATACTTGTTTTGAATGAGAGTCATATTTTTAAAATTTCTCCCCAGTCTCTCAGCCACATCCACTTTTGCTTTCCATGAAGTTATCTTACTGCCGAGATTGAATTAAGCTTGAGTTATGTTGCCTTATCTTTAAACACTGTCATACTATATTAACGTAAACATCTGGAGACTTGGACACATATATAAGAACATTGTGACTATCAAAGTACAGGAGTAATGTAGTTGCCTACCACTATCTTATATTGTATAATCTCAGGTATAGGTTAGCATGAAACTCTGATGTCTGGCTCTGGTTATGCCACATTGTGACCTGACACTTTCAAATAATTTAGATTTAACTTATCAGGCACCAGCAAGATTTTCCCAAATACAAAAAGTCATAAGTAGATTTAGAGATCATATTCAGGGTCATGGTTCTCTATGACAAAAAACAAAAACAAACAAAAAAATACCCTCATCCTTTTTGTATTTCAAACATAGCATCAGGTATTAGCATCCATATGCTAACTTAAGCACATAATATTGTATGAAAGTATGTGTTGTAAATAGCAATCATTATAACGTGAAAATATTATACTTGTATACATATATCCCAGTCTCCTTAGCATTTGAAAATTAGTTTTTAAGAAATAAATAAGTATAACTCTAAAGTGAGTGAAAAATTTTCCTGTTCTAGTTTGATTTCTATTGTTGTGATAAATATTATGGTGAAAGGCAACTTGTAAATGAAAGGATTTATTTGGTTTACACATTCCAATCACAGTCCATCAATGAAACAAGTTAGTGAAGGAACTAATGCAGAAGCAGATGTAGGAACAATGGAGGGAACCTTCTTACTGGCTTGCTTTCCATGGCCTATTTATCTTTATTTCCCTTATACCCCTAAACCATCCACCCAGAGATAGCAGCCTTGACAGACAGTTAACTGGGCTATACCATAACAGTCATTAATCACTTAACCAATCCGATAGAGGCAATTACTAGGCTGAGGTTCCCTAACTCCAAGTGTCCCTTGTTTGTGTCAACTAACAAGCACAGATATCTAAGAGATTTGGAAGGCATCATTCCAGAAGAAAAGATGAAAATTGCCAAGCATGTACAAGCCATTCTGATGAGATGGGGGATTTTAACACTGATTGACAGTTTTCTGCAGGGAACTTGGTAGACTATGCCATTGCACTAGCACTCCAGAGAGCCTTATTAAAATAACAGCACATACACATGCACAAAAGTAAAAGAACAGGAAACTTTCTACCATCCAGCCACTAAAAATTTAAACAGAGATTTTGAATATTAAGAATTGGTCATTCAGTATGGGTGGGGAGGAAGAATACATCAATAGTTCAGGAACCCTGCTACTACCTCCTGGTGGTCTGAGAGATACAGTCTATGTAGATGTCTGCTTTAAAATGAAATGGTAGTAATAACAGAAAAAAAAAACACTGGACAATCTTCCTGTTTTCCCTCACTGAACGAAAAAAATAAAATTCCTCTGTGTCCTCTGCAGGAGTTGGGATTTCTATGATGTGAAACACATTCTGGAATCTTAGAAAATGAAAACCACTCTTACATTTCCAAATGAAATAGGGGCCAACTGTAAAAACTTCCTGTTTGGTTCCTGTCTTCTAGAGAGCCCCCACTGCACTTGTTGCTGGCGGCTTTGGACACTTGGCACTGTCTTCTTTCGAGAGAAAACTGCAGATGTTCCAGAAGCTTCTATAAGGAAATTCAAAGAGTTCCCCTACCCTCTATTTTGCTCTATAAACTGAAGTTGATAGTTGATAATTGTCTCCACATTTTGAGGACAGTGTTGGTTAGTGAATTGAGTAACTATGTACAGAGCACTTCAAAAAGTGTATATTAAGCGGTAACTATTACAGAGAGTACTTAGTAAAAAACACTTGCTGTATGTCCAAAATGACTAGCTTTCTGTGCTGTCCACACTGTAAGTCCAGAATAGTGAGCTTTCAGTGATGTCCACAATGCTATTTCCTCTCACTTGAGTTTCGCCTGCTTGTGTTTTTGCCCTCATGAATTCTATCTTCCACAAAATAGTGTACTCAGAGCCTCTATCAATTTATCAACCATGTAAATGTCCTACTTCTCAGCTCTACTCTCACAACAGGGCTTTGTCAACTTCAGGAAAAGAAGACAATGTTCCAGCTGTGTAACAGAGCCTCTTATTACTTAGAACCTACAGAATCAGAAATGGAACTTCCCCTTGGACTTTACATACTCCTGACTAGTCCAACTGATGTCAGTTGTCCAGCAATAATCTAGATCAATTGGTTCTCCAGGTTTCTGTTTCAGTGCATTTGTGCATGTCACTGTATATATACATATATACATATATACATATATATATATATATATATATATATGCCCCAAACTATAGTTTACTTAGAAAATATTTTAATAGCTTTCCAAGCTTATAAATTAAAAGAGGAAAAGAGAAAAGTAAAAAGGAATTTGTTAAAATAGAGACTTTATAGCACAAGATTATCTTAATAATAAAATCCATACCATTCATTTGTTGACAGGGAACTTCCTTGTCTTTATAAACAGTAGTTCCCCAAACTCATCAAACTGTGCAATCAAAGCTTCAGCACTACTTTAGAACACACACACACACACACACACACACACACAGAGAGAGAGAGAGAGAGAGAGAGAGACCTAAGAAAGTAGTTTATTTCCATATCTCTATTCTGTAATTAATTGATTCTTACCTGATAAAAGCAAACAAATACCTTCCATATGGAACCTCCAAAGACTGTCAACCTGAGGATAATATTAATTACTTGTTTAAAATAAGCAAGAGATTCCAAAGTCAATACTTAAAATAAATCCTAAAATATTCTTATGAGGCTTCTGGTCATAAATCCAAATATTAAAATAAAGTTCATTCTTTTTTTTTAAACCTGTCCTCTATTTTATTCTCATAAGACACAGTAACAAAGTCTGCTTTTAATGCCCTATTTACAAAAGTCAGAACACTAGAAACTTAATAAAGGTATAAATCTGACAATGAAGATAAGTGTAGAAATACAAAATCTTGATGTCATGGTATTAAGGAAGACAAAATAAGTGGCTTTTAATATAATAATATCATACAGATGAATAGCAACTTTAGAAAACAGAAATAAAATAAAAACTCCCAGGAAAAATTGTAAACAAAATAATATTCATTTGCCACAAAGGGACTGTAGTTTGCAGGGATCATTCTACAGCTCCACAAAACAGTAAAATTCAGAGTTCTAAGCATTTACTACATAAAAACAACCGGGTTTTATTTACTTGTTGAATACATATGAGCCAACCACTTTGGAAACAAAGTCAGCATTGTATAGCTAACAAGATGTTATTTTTGTTGTGGGCTCTCACAATAACCTCTTTCTTGGTTTATTCCTAACATAAGTTCATGAATAGTTGTTACCCATCAGTTTCACTCTTGCAAAAATAAAAAGAGAAAACTCACAGGTGTTTAAGAAAAAGCCTATAAACATGTTCATAATGATGTTTGCAATTGTAGAATGTAGTAATCAAAACAATCATGTTTGGTCAGGGTCATTAGAATATATTTGAGTAGAATACAGGTAGTTTAGTACTAGTAATATAATATAAGGAATTAATGTATGACTATGTGGAATCTTTTGTCTATGGAATTATGTATAGCTATAATAAAGCAGAATTATCCAATGATATAACATGAAATGGTCAGAACCTATTATCATGGATGAAAATGTATTCTATATACACAGACTTGAGAGGAAATATAATAATATAAATTGAAATATCAGATAAATTTGATAAAAGTGGATACCTGCTACTACTCATAATTTTTAAAAACTCATTAGAAACTAGGAGTAGAAAAGGAATTTCCTTAACCTTACAGATAAGTATTATGAAAAGCCAGCAAAATGATTATATTTCTATTTAACAGTGTACAAAGACAATTAATAAAATAAGTTAAGCAAGAAAACAAAAGGTATACAAATTAGAACAAAAGGCAACTCTATCACTCGAGGATGGTAAAGTCATTAACATAAAAACTCCTGAGAAATTTACAAAATACATACTAGAACTAATGTAAGTATGTCAGGGGAGCTAGGGTATCAAATCAATACCAGCAGAAAGCAATTGCCATCTTAGAGATTAATGAGAATTGACAATGGAAGTGAGACAAGGTCATCAAACTACAGATGATTTCTGGACGGCTTTAACAAGAGGTGTAGATCTGGACAGTGGAAAACATAGTGCTGCAGAGTTAAGACAAACACAAATAAATGGAGCTCTATACAATGCTTGCATGTTGAAAAAATATAACTAAGCTATTACTCTCCCTGCCACAATCTACAGATTCCATACAATTCAAGAATTGTGACTGGCTACCTCCTCCTCAACTGACATCTTCTCTTCTTTATCCCCACCCCAGTCTTTATTTCCTGAAGAAAAGGATGATTTGATGCTATAATGTGTTCACATAAATGATGGTAGTACAATAGCCAAGATAAGTTTGAAACTGGATTAAACTGGGCCACATTTGATTTCAAAACTTTGACTAAGTTATTAAGAAAGCATTGGCAAATCACAAAAGTATTCACTCACTGATTATCGGATATTAGCCCAGAACCTTGAAATGCCCAAGATGCAACTCACAGGCCACATGAAGCTCATGAAGAAGGAAGACCAAGTGGGGGTGATTCGGTCCTTCTTAGAAAGAGCAACAAAATACTCAAGGGAGCAAATATGGAGACAAAGTGAGGGACAGAAACTGAAGGAGGGCCCATCTGAAGACCATTCCACCTGAATATCCATCCCATGTGCAGTCACCAAAGGTCGATGCTGATGTGGAAGTCAGGAAGTGCATGCTGATAAGAGCCTGATACGGATGTCTCCTCAGAGGCCTTCAAGAGTCTGACATATTCAGAGGCAGATGCTCACAACTAGCCATTGAACTGATCATGAGGTTCTCAATAGAGGAGTTAGAGTGAGGACTGAAGGAGCTGAAAGGGTTTGTGGCACCATGAGGAGAGCAACAATACCAACCAACCAGAGCTCCCAGGGTCTAAACCACCAGCCTGAGAGCACTTAGGGAGGGATCCAGGGCTTCAGCTGAATACGTAAGAGTGGAGGGCCCTGCTGGGCATAGGTGGAAGATGAGATCCTTGACCTCATGAAACCTGGACGCCCCAGGGGGAGGGAATTTTGAGGGTGGGGAAGTGGGAATGGGGGAGTAGGTAGGGGTTACATCCACAGAGAAGAAGGAGGAGGGGTAAGGGGATAGGTGGTCCCCGGGTGGGTGGGGGATGGGGTAAGGGGACAACATATGAAATGTAAATAAAATATCCAATAAAAAAAAAAGAAAAGAAAGCACTGGCAAAAATTGAATGCATTTACTATTCACCTACACGTGTGCTGTGGTGCCTAGTGGCTGATTCAATTGCTCACTTAATTGAACGAGAGTTACATATTTAATCCTTCTTGTGTTTGCATATGTCTGCACACGTACATGTGTGTGAAGGTGTGTGTTTGCATGGTGTATGCACATATGTCTGCGTGTTTTTGCCAATTCTACCCAACTTCACTATCCATTTTGCTTTTGTTTGTTTCTTTGTTTTTGAGACACTGTTTCTTACTGAACCTGGATGATGTTAGGCTAGATTGGAAACTAGCAAGCACTAGTAATTCTCCTGTGCTGGGATTCACTACTGTTCCTGCTGAGGCTTAGGTGTGTTGGATCACACCTAGCTTTTAAGTGGCTACAAAGTTCTTAACTCTAGTGTATAGTCTCATATTCTTAACCGTTTAGTTATCGTGAAAGCTCTGTGTCTATGATTTACCTGATCATTTTTTCAGAGGTGATCATGGGGGTTCTGATATACTAAACAGTTTATTCATTTACAGAATCAAACCTTGAGTAGAATTCTGAGGGATAGAAAATATGGAATGTTGAATCTGGTGGAAGGAAAAAGACTCCTGATTGTGGGTCTTTGAGGGGCTGTATCTCACCTTGGCCTGTACATTACTGCTCCACTCTGATCACTGGTCACAGATGCTTCTCCCACCATGATCCTCCAACTCACCATAGTCTCAGAGCACAGCCAAAATATGGACTGAAATCTTCCAAGGAGTTGGAATATAACTTTCATTTTTAACTTGGTCTATAAAATATTTTTCAATTATAGCTATGCAAAAGACATGCACACTCACACTGCCAGACAGACAGACAGACAGACACACACACACACACACACACACACACACACACTTTCTTCCTGGTATTTGAGAAATAGTTCAAAACAGGCTACAGAAAAGGGTTCGCATAGCTTCCATGATGACCTCCCTGGATTTGATCCCCATTAAACTGAATATCATGGTGAAAAACCTTTAATCTCTACAGTCACGAGATAGGCAAGAGAGTAAGAAGTTCAGTTGCTGTATAATAAGTTTTACTCCACCCTAGTCTACATAAGACTCTGTCACAAGAAAAAAAGAAAGAGAGAGAGAGAGAGAGAGAGAGAGAGAGAGAGAGAGAGAGAGAGAAATGAAGGAAGGAGGAAGGAAGGAAGGAAGAAGGAAGGAAGGAAGGAGGAAGGAAGGAGGAAGGAAGGAAGAAGGAAGGAAGGAGGAAGGAAGGAGGAAGGAAGGAAGAGGTTAAACCATTGCCAACTGATTTTCATGAGATTTCCCATGAAATAAACAAATAACTATATTATTTTTAATATTTTTTCAGAACTATTGCATATAGAGATGAACTCGCTGGGAGGTGTTGGTGCACTCCTTTAATCCCAGCACTTGAGAGGCAGAGACAGGTGGATTTCTGAGTTCGAGGCCAGCCTGGTCTACAGAGTGAGTTCCAGGACAGCCAGAACTACATAGAGAAACCCTGTCTCGAAAAACCAAAAAAAAAAAAAAAAAAACAGATGAACTCAAAACTTGAAAATAAATATAAAGCTAAACCTAAAATAAATCATATAGCAATAAACATGGAAAATATTTATAGATTAGACAGAGCAACAACATGATGAAAAAGTGTGCAAATTCAATTCCATTAGAATTAAACACAAAATTTCTCTTTGAAAAAGACCATTGAGATAATTAAAAGGCAAGTCACAGAATGGGAGAATGCATTGGCAAATACATATCTGATGATACATTTTAGCCAAACAAAATCCTTACAAATAGAAAATGAGAAAATAAGAACACAAACAACTCAATATAGAATAGGCAACATCTTGAATAGACACACTGCCAAAGAAGTTGCAGAGATGGCAAATCAGCACATGAAAGGCTTCTGTGCAGCATCGGTCATCAGGGGAAAGCAAATTAAAACCATAATAGGATGTCACTGCACACACATTAGCATGCTAAAATTATAAAGGCTGATGATGCCAAACGCTGGTGAAATATAGAGTAACTGAAATTCTCATAAATGGCTGATGGGAATGTAAACGCTACAATGATGAGGAAATCATTAGGCTCTTTTTGATTATGTTTGCGGTAACTGACAAGATGAACAAGCCCCTGACTCACTAGGCAGTTCTCCAGAGGAATGAAAATATAGGTGTCTGCACCATAGGTTTGTGGGTGAATATTTAAAACAGCCTTTACACACACACACACACACACACACACACACACACACAACCCAGCTGATAGACAAGCACCAGCCTGTAAGAGACCAATTTGAACAGTGGAATATTCTTTTATCATCAAAAAGAATATGCTCTGAAACCATGCAAGAATACAGAAGGATACTCATGAGTCAGTCATTAGGTGATAGAAAATAAATAAAAGCTTGGTGTTTCCAAATATAAAATCTAGAAAATGCAAACTGATCTATTTTGATAAAAGGCAGATAGGTCATCGGATGCAGGATGATACTCAGCTTTAAGTGAGTCCTGAAATATGAACTCTGACCCTCATGTTTATCCCGCACATATTCTTAATCATACAGCCTATTTTTAGCCATGTTTCTATGATTTACATGAGAATTTTCCCAGAAACGATTTTCTGATGCGTGTTCTGATCTAATAAATAGTTTAACACAGTGATAGAAGCAAAGTCTGGGTAGACTGTGGAGAGGTGGTGACCTGCTAAGGGCAACAAAAGTTAGAAGCATTTTGTATAGCTTTATGTTGGTAGTGGTTTAAATAGCATGTTTGTCTGTCAAATCTTATCAAATCATATACTTTAAACTGATGCTGTTTATTATACATCTCAGTGCATTTGAAATAATGGCATCATTGTTATATAGCAGTTTTCTGCAAGATTAGAAATTCTATCTTGGAAGAAAACTCCTTAAGACAAGAAGTAAACAACATACAATAGCTTCGGAAAATCCCTGAAACTGATCAAATTCATTAGCACTCTCCCTCCCCAAAGGTATATAAATAGTAATTACTGCTTAAAGTTACTCTTTGGCAAGTCAAAGATACAAAAAAGAAATGTCTCAGACAAACCTAACTTGTTTGGAAGAAGCTCACACCAAGTCATCCACCAGGAAAGGACACTCTCCATTCTGTTGACATTGAGTTGTGCAGTGAGCTTCAGATTTCAAGGTTGGAGAGCTGTTACCCCCACTATAGTGAGTCTTTGTGATGCAGCTACCTCTGAATCATTCGTGGTCTTTTGTGTAAACTCTCACTCCTATTCCTCTAAGTCATCTCAATAAATCATAGGTTTACCAAGCGGAACACTGATATCATCACAACTTTGGCCTGTTTTGAGCTCCTTTTTTCAGGTGAACAAGTGTGTGTGCGTGTGTGTGTTGCAGTTCTCCAAGAAATGTTGATTGAACAACAATCACTCAGAAAGTAACCTACTTTAGAAAACAAATAAAATTTCAAAATCAACATTATAAAGTTGATATATGTATGACAAGCAAGGGCATAAAAGATATTTGGATCATTATTCTTCAGGAAATGCAGATTTAAACTACTTAAACTAGCTTAAATTCACACCAAACACTCAACTGAACTTACCCATTGAATATGAATTATCTTACAGCCTCAAAAATTTCTAGTGAAGATGTACTGAGTTATAAAGTGTTTAACCTGTTTTGGAGGTAAACCTATACTTGCCATACAAATCAAGACTTTCTTTTCTAGGTATGTCGCTGAGAATAATCAAAACATGTATGTATAAAGCTTCATATCTAAACTCCTATAAGACCATTTATTTTATCTATATGTATAATAGATATTTTGAAACATTACTTATCATATTTAATTAGTATTACTTTATATATCCATTAGATACATAAGCTACATAATGATGATGGCTTGAAATAGTACATTATCTTATTATGAACTTCTAAATAATATTAATAGCATATGTAGTCAGTAAGAACTCACAGTATTTAATAAAAATGACATGCAGGCATCTATTCAGTATGGACTCCATGTTGTAGCATTTGTGCTGGTTAGAATATGTATTTCTATTTCTGAGCCAAATGAAAGAGGCATATTTTCTAAACAAATCACTTTCGTATTTCTGTTTCATCCAGAAATGTGTGATAGAAGCTTATGACCTGGGAGAAATGGAACTTACTTTTAAAATACCATTGCCAGAGGATTACACTTTACAGGGAAGCTGCTTTAGTGAGATTTTCTGGGTCATTTCTCCTTCACAATTTGTGTAGTCACTTTGCTGTGTGAAACTGACTCTGACATTTATACACCAATACTGTTTTCTGTAATGTCCCCCCAGGTAGGAATATCTTTCATTCAAAGAGACCATTAAATACAGTTCCAGCTCTCTCTCTTCTCTCTCACTCTCTCAGGCACACACACACACACACACACACACACACACAAATGCACACACACAATCTAATCAACTAATTTTCTTGCTGCTTTAGCTCCTGTCACTTACATCAGCCACGTCTTCGATAATAGTTTGCTAAACTTAATGGCTAATATTCCCCTTTTGGTTTAAGATTAAGAACTCCCCACTGAATTGGTTTTCAATAATAATAGTAATAATAATAATAACAGTAATCCAGAATTTAGCACAGCGAAAAATGAAGACAGCAGATTACTGAATAGACATGGCTGATCTGGAACTTGCTATGCAACCAGGCAAGCCTTGATCTCACAGAGATCCACCTGTCTCTGACCCCTGAATACCAGGATTAAAATTGTGAACCACCATACCCTGCTACAGTTCTCTTTCTTTTAGTACTTTATTTCTAATAACTTCTTAAGTCCCTTTTATGAGGTTCTGTCCAGAGTATGGCCTATGAATAAGTAGCATGAAGCTGATGGATACAGCAAAACATCACCACATCATGTGCGTACATATCCAGCAGGAAAGGTTGACAAAGTCAAACTGGAGTCCCCAGCTGAGAGATTTCCAGGAAGAGCAGGACAGTCCATCTGTGGGTATGCATCTGGCTTCTCATTCTTTTATACCATGTGATGAACAATTTAGAAATGTTTTGCCTTCTATCTACCATAAAATGTGCCCTGTGGGGTGTTTGTTTGTTTGTTTTGGAAACACTTTAACCTCTCTGTTGTCCTCTGTCCTCTCTGGGTATAGGACCAGTCTTTCATCACAGACTGAGTCTGGAAAAATGCGTGATGTATCATATAAACAAGTTAAGTACTAGAGAAAGTGAGGAAAGGGGAAGCTTGTATTCAGAGTCAATTTTCAGTATGTTCAAATAGCACATTGCAATTTACCAGTATAGCTTATATTACAGAAAATCTGAGCATTAAAGAAAAAGAAGGATAAAAGAACGTGAAAAATTACTCTCAATGGTTAAAACCTTTATTACTAAATTCTAGTAATTATCATTTGGTAGATTTTTCTCTAGTAGCAAGTAATAGGAAATGGACAAAGCTTGTTTAGTCAAAGGAAGAACATTTTAGGATCAAGCACTTACAGTTATGAAGGTGAAGTTTCTGCCTCCAATGTTGACTGCTTAAATCCCTTGTTTTTTAAATTGTTTCTTTTCATAAATGATAAGGTAATTGTATCATTTATCCCGTCCCCTTTGCCATCCAAACCTTCAAATAATTATCTCCTTGCTCTTATTCAAATTCATGGCCTGTTTCTTTATTAATTTTTGTTACACACATATGTATACTATAGCATAAATACACATATATATGCATGTACACACATACATGCACACACATATAAGCACACACATATACACACATACATACATAATATACATATACATACATATACATACACATACTCACATATACATATACATATACATATACATATACATATACATATACATATACATATACATACATATACATACACATACACACATGTACACATACACACATGTACACATACACATACACATACACACATGTACACATACACACATGTACACATACACAGATATACACACATACACACAGGTAAATATACACAAATACACACATACATACATGTACACATACATAACATATATACATATATCACATACACATATATACAAGCACACACACATACACAAAATATCCACTTATACATATACTTACACTTACACATATATACACATATACACATACATACACATGCATACACAATTCATTCACTCATTTGATGGTTTGAGATAAGACTCCCTAGAGAAGGCAAGAAAGAACTGGCTTTAACCAGACAAAGCTTCCTATTCTTCCAAGTAAGAGCATACTTTGCTAATCACAATGCTAATCTCCCAGCCTCAGAGATCTCAGCTGCCATTTTAAAAAATGCAAGTACAGAGAAGCATGACCATGCACCACATGCTATGCCAACACACTCACATGTCAGGCAATAAGAACTCGGGATCATCAGTGTGACTGTGAGCATCTTTGCAATAAAATTAACATTGCAAATATATTTCTCACAAATAATATTAGAAAGATATTTCTTAGGGAGTTATCCTCTGAACTTCCCTTTCTTCTTTCACAGAACTAAAGTTGCCAGAAAAAGCCACACCTGTGCATTTTGCAGACTAACTGGCTGATTAGAACATCTGTGAGGGTTGGAATGTTGCAGACTGAAAACCAAAACTATGTTTGGCTCTATTTGGTCCCTTAATAGACTTGCATTGCATACTTCTATGTCTTTTGTCCATTATTAATTTTCCTTTTAAAATTTTAATTTTTTGAGTTTTTCAGTTTTTATTTGTGTATGTGTGCTGCATGAAGTATGTATGCATGCTGTGTAAATGGGGTGGCACATGTGTCATAGTGGGTATAAGGGTCGGAGGAAAACTTTAAGTTTGACTCTTTGCTTCCCAACTTGTTAGAGACAAGGTCTCTTGTTTTCCACTGCTGCATATAGCCAACTAATTGGCTCACAAACATCCAGAGATTCTCCTGGTTCTGCTTCTCTTCCCAGGGTAGTGTACTGGAGTTACAAATGCATGTGCCCCTGTGTTCAGGTTTAGACATGCGTTCTGGAGATCCAATGCAGATCAATAGGCTTGCGCAGCAAACATCTCTCAGATCCTCAACATCTTTTTAAAGATCAAGGAAAACGTTTGTAATGCAGTCTTAGCAGATGAGAAATATTCACCAGCCTAAGAATGTCATCCTATAGCCTGTAAGACCTACCAAGAGTTTTCTCCATTTTCTGTTAATTGCCTAACTATTGTTCACATGGATGTATGTGGAAAATGCCTTGATTTATGAAACGTTTGTCCTTTTTTAAAATCAAGTGTTCATTTTATTTTGGTATTGTTTGTTTTTATTTTTTTATTAAGTTATTTTATTTATCTACATTCCAAAAGTTGCTACCTTTCCTGGTCCCCTCTCCCAGAGTTCTTCACCCCATCTTCCCTCCTCTTTGCCCCATCCACCCTCACCTCGCCCCACAGGATCCCCCTTTCCTGGGGCTTCACGTCTCTACAGGATTATTTTATAAACCACATTCACAGTGAACATTCTATTTGAGGGAGTCTGAATCAATATTCCTCATTTGTAAGTTTACTTTCAATATTGGCTCATTTAGCTTCACATATCTCAAAAATTGTGAGAAAACATACTCTGTATTACATTGTATAGCAACATAGTAAGATTCCTGTCATTGTGCAAACCTCAGAAGATAATGCATACTTTATGATGCTAGATGTGCATTTTGTTATAAGTAAGGTACCTATGAATTTTTGCTGGCTTCTTCAGCCTTGTTGGACCACAATCATGTCACTATAGTGGTTTTGTTTTCTTTTTTGTTTTGTTTTGTTTTAAATAACAGATGCTAGCTAATTCTTCTTGGTTCATGCTTGAAATTACAAGGTAAATATATATTTTACATTTTAGTAGTTTAAGAATATCCAAAATTGAACAAAGTGGCTTGGTTTTAATGGGGGGGGGGGTTGACCAAAGTGAAACTCACCATTACAAATAAGATTTTAACCCTGAGGGTCATAAGACAGTTAGTATGTTGGAGGCTTTCTGAACCCATTGGCTACAGCAGTAGCCACAGGATCAATAACATAGAGAGTATTTTCCCTTGATCTCAGTGTGAGTTTGAGAAGCCACAACACATTAAATTGCTCCTATAAGCATTTTAACTCTGTTCTTCATCTCTCATAGATTCCTTCTTACCTGGGTCAATGGGTCATGTAACTTCAGATTTATTTGCAATAAAAGAAAAATTCTGAAAACCAGAACTGCAAAGAGATTTGGTGTCTCTGAATCTGAGAGGTCTTCCTGCTTGTTTATCAGGTTACTAGTTAACCATGAACAAGCACAGATTCATGGGTCCTCTGGAACTACATACACACCCCAGTGCTACTCTAATTGTCAGGCCTTCTTTGGCCCAGTGTTCTTTATCTCTTTTCCTACAGCTAGCTATTTGTTCTAGTCAATATTTTTGTTCTAGATCAGTAAGTTTCGAGTGATAAGCTTGAACTAAAGCTGACTCTGTATATATTTTATATATTTTAATTTCATCATAAAACTGTGAACTGCAACCTAGCTTGATAATTAAACATGACCAAGTCTCAGACAATCACAAGAGGCCATCTGTTTAAGTCATATTAAAATTAGACAGATGTATGTCAAACTCACCAATGGAATTTTCTTTGTACCTTCTGTTTTAAGTATGAAAATTCCTTTTACCTACTTATAAATATGAACAACCTATGTTATAGAAATAGATATCCTAAACCATTTTTTATTGAAAATGTAATGTCTAAACCTTGGGTCATGACTGTGAGGTTGCATATCTGAATACTGAGGTACTGAAAGGTGTGTCAACATTAAAAACTCTATCACTGGACAATGGTCATATCAAATTTGAAATCAAAAGCACAAATTTGAAATCAAAAGTCCAAGAAGTTTGTGGCAGTGTTCCTCTGTGTTGTACCGTGAGATATCACACAGCCTTCTTTCTAACCACACAGTATGGGTCCTTTGAACTGTGATGTTTTCAGTGTGTATGTAAAGTGTTCTACTTCCTGCAATACCAAATATTCAGTCAATTTAATTATTCATGTTAATATAATTAAGCAAACCAATTTCATTAATATGTAAATTGAATTAATGTCTAATAAATGATAAGATTATATGTATATCAAAGAATTGAATTCATTCGTGAATTATTATCAGGAACATTATGATTTACATATCTCTATTTTATATACCTGTATACGGGGTATTGTGTAAAATTTTCTTGAATTAAAAAGGATTGTGAGTTGAAAAGTTTACAAGCCCCGTTGTAGACTGTCCCCTAATTCATCTCTTAAAAGTCAAAGTGGTATTAAAGGAGGCTTGATATAATTTTTGGCTTTTAGCACCAGGCTTCCTTTGATACCTTTTATGTGTGCTGGATCTGTTCCATAAAACCTGAGTCTGGTTTGACAGGTTTTGTGGCCTGTAGTCATCCTCCAGAAGTGGCTTACTGGTCTGAATTCCTCTGATAAGTTTGACTTATTTTTTTACTGTTACTGCCTGTAGATACTCAGGAACCCCATTAGTGTGCCTGATATCACAGAACTTACATCACAGATAATTTATTTTCTTTTCTCAGTATGGTTAATTCCATCCACATTATTCCCCTGAGGCAGAAGTTTCTTCTTCCATTTTCAGAGCCTCTGGGCATTTCCTTAGAGTTGTTTCAAATCTGTGTATAGAATTTCCAGTGTGAAAACTTTCCCCTAATTCCTAACCACATCAAAGGCAAATAGCCAACAGGATGTTAGTAACAGATTATAAATTTGGCTACTGGAGTTAGTTATACATATTCATAAATGAATCATAAAAGTTAACATTAATTTTAAAACAATACTGATTTTACTCTAAAAAATTATTTTATAAAATATGACCCCAATGATAATCTTAAAAATATGACTGCTTCCAAGTGTGTTCAGCTATGAATGTGGCCCAACACAAAATTTTACATTTACTTAAAACATCATGTGATATATTTTGCGATTCTTGATTCACAAGTGTGAGGTTTTAGACGGTATCTCTTTATAGTGTTAATAGGTATGACATGTGTGATATGCAATAGTTTTGATAAGCATCACTGTTTTATTTTAAACATCCGTGGCCATGAGAAATAGAATGAATCATTTAAGTTACTGGAGATACAAATTTACCTTAATTAAATAACAGAAGCCACTTTAACTTATATGTGAAGATTAGCTTTAATTTACTAACATTAATTAATATTTACCTGATATTAGAAATAATACGAGAAAAAGCCACTTAAATATATGATGCAAGACTCTGAGAACAGTTTCCAGTACCATCTATACCCATATAAATGGTGCAAATTTATGATGTTCGTAATAAAATTGTATCTAGAAATCAAGCAATTAGCTACATCTTAACTTAATATAATGTATTTTTTCCATTTTTTAGTAAGTCAGAGAAATACAATGACAAGAAAGACCTCATTTGTCACTACAAGAACAGAAAGTGAGTGCTTAAGAATCAACTTGACAAACACTATACAGTGGTTAAAAAGTTAAATGAGTAGCTTTTTGAGAATACAAAAGGCACAAATCTCATCTTAAAATGGAATAACAAGCTCACTGAAACTTTAGGAATGAGTTTTATCTACAAAAATAAGTGTATCAGAGCTGGAGAGGTAACTCAGAGGATAAGAGTGGTTACCACTCTTGCAGAAGACCTGAGTTCAGTTCCCAGAACCCTTGTTAGGAGGCTCACAACAACATGTAATTCCATTTCCAGTGGATCAAGATGTCTTCCTCTGAACTTCATGCACATGTTACCCACATATAAACATAGATGCAAAATTAAACATATCAATAATTTTAAAGAAAATATTTATATTAAAATCAATTAAATTAAATAAAATGAAGGGATAGTGGAATTACCACATATCATAATATTATGAAATTATATGAATGTAGTTTTTTACTTAGAATTTCAGCTGATTTAGTGTTTGTAAGAATTATAGTGTGAAAGGTAGTAGACAAAGAAAAGATATTCATACAAAGAACCCACCCAAGAAATAAGAAAATGAAGCAAGGAATCCCTTCTTGACGGACATAGTATTCTATAATTTTGAGGCTTAAAAAAATAAGTGAAAATTGTTTACATGAAAAATACTTAATATTCTTAGTCCTCAATGAAATACAAATCAGAATTTCACAGGAGATCAGTTAGAAAATTATGGGGTCATGAGAAAGAAGAGAAGCCCATCACCACAGAGTCTGGTTAAGGCTCTCACTAGCTCTGTAAGACTCAAGAACAGCAGCAGAGTTAGTTTATAACATAGTTTATGAAGCTTGCTGACTTAGAGTTTTCATCACTTCCTATGCAGATACTCTACTTTTAAAAAGCATTGAGTCCGATTTAAGGTGCACGTGCACTCATGCATGCGTGAATGTATGTGTGTCCTTTGGTTAGGCTTCAATTCTATTGGTAATTTTCTGTAAAATTTCACAAGCAAGAGTACTTACTTTGTCAGAATTAAGATAGCCTTTCTTCCTGTATCCTAGGAGCTAGTTTATCTTATGAATTGTAATCCTGCCAGGTACTTCTCAGGAACCTTCTAGATTTCTCACTAAGATTCTTCTGCAACCCTTTGAAGACAACAGCTTCAAACCCCACCGAAATGCTTCATGTGTCCGTGTTAATGACAATCAAGAAGAACCACCCTTTGAGAAGCCCACACCCATATTCTCAGCTATATTTTCTTCTTTTCTGTTTTTTTTTCTTTTGGTTTTTCGAGACAGGGTTTCTCTGTGTAGCCCTGGCTGTTCTGGAACTCACTCTGTAGACCAGGCTGGCCTCGAACTCAGAAATCCGCCTGCCTCTGCTTCCCAAGTGCTGGGATTAAAGGTGTGCGCCACCACCGCCCGGCTTCTTATTTTTTTTCTAAGTGTTATTTGTTTCTCTTAACTCTTATGCTTAGGCACACACATAATTAAAATGTACATATGCACTATGGATTACTACTCATCCAATAAAAAAATGAAATTATGAAGTTTGTAGACATATAGAGTTCTCCTCAAGGAAAGTTATCTTTACAACAAACAGAAACCATGATAGAAAATCACAGCCAATGAATGAATATGCAGAGCTGTGCAGCTCTGTTCCTCCTGACACATCTACAACATAATTTCTTTGCATAGGCTCAGAGATCATTGAAGAAAAGGGTGGCAGAACAATTTTACGAACCAGAGGAACAGGAAGTTTGCTGTGGGATTGTATCGCCTAGAAAGGTCAGAAGCTACACACATGGAGTCTCAACATGGTTGCCTAAGCATGGCCTGAACAAGGACAATATCAGTAGACATGCTAATAAACATATACGGCAGAAAGCTCAGAAACTTGAACCCTAGACAAAGAGCTCCATGAATCTAAGGAATGTTGGGTACAGGATGAAACAGTCTTCCCCAGAAAAGGGCACACTGACTGGTTATCTGATACCCGATGTTTCAATATGCCTTGAAACGTACTAGGACAAGTAACAAGAGATGGGGTGATGTAGGTTGTATTTATGTATTAGGAACACAGGCATAAAAGGCATAAACACACACACACACACACAAACACACACAAGCCTCATTCATCTACAAAGAAGAATGGAATCCTATCATTTGCAGGAAAACTGACAGAAATGGAGGTTACCACATTAAGATTCGAAGAACCAAATATGCATGATTCCTCGCCTATGTGAGAATGGACAGGAAAAGCACATTTGACAAATGGAGCAGGAGTATTTGGGCAGGTGACTGGAGACACAGGAGACAATTGCAATGAGTGATTAGGGTCAAAGCAAATGTTGTATTTCATTTTGAAAAATGACATTTTGAATCAAAATAATATACACTGATAAACAAAATGGACATTTTCCATAAAAAAGTTTACGGGACAACCAGAAATTTATTTGGAAAAACTGAAAATTACCTTATAACTTACACTAATACAAATATGAACTATTATTATGACATAAAATACATACACACCACAAAACACCTGACGAGAACAGTAAGACATATTTTGCATTGTATTAAAAATGCTTACTGTACACAAAATACTACATCAGAGTCAAAAGGGTCAACGCATTGGGAAATATATACTCTGCTGAAAATGTAGTTATCAGCATCTTTAAAATATATTTAAAGACACTTAGTGGCTGGGGAGATGACATAATAACTAAAACAGTCAAACTCGGGGATAAAGGTCTGATTTTTTATCTCAAGTACCTACATTTACAAAACAGCAATATATACCAGCACTTATCTGAAATTCTAGCACTGGACAGGTAGAGGCAGAAGCCCTGGACCTTGCAGGACACTCAGTACAGCCTCATCAGCAAGCCTTAGGTTCAGTGACAGAGCTTTGCTTAGAAAACTGTGGTGAAAATTGATTGAGGAAGATACTCAATGTCTAATACTCAGATACTCCACACACATACAAACATGCATAAACATGCACGTGAACACACAAATACACACACACACACACACACAAAGACTATCATGAATCACCAATAAATAGTAAAACTGTCTGGAGCGAGAACAGTAGGAGGTCCATATAGTATATGAAGAAAATAAGTTTGTATAGTGGTAGATACAGAAATATGTTCATGTGCGTGTTCATGCATAAATTAAACACTATAAGAAAATAAAATTAAAATACAGATTTCATTGCCTGAAAATTCCTAAAAGACTAGAAATAATATTGTAAGAATGCATATGTGTGGAGATTTCTCTATTTCAGTACTCAGAGAAAGCTTTGGAATCATTTGCCTTTTATGGGCAATTTGGCACTACGTATCAAAACATTAGACTCCATTTCTGCTTTAGAAACTTACTGTAAGAAAAAGGTTGTATAAATTGGAGCAAAACAGTTGTTTACTATAGCATGTTTATAATAAAATATTTATGTCCAAATGACAAGTGTAAGATATTAAATAACTAAACTGCTCTGCTTGAAAAAGAAGCACAGTACGACACAGCTATGAGAAATGATTTTAGGACAGGAAGCATATCTCAGATGGTTCAATGACTGACTTGCTGCAAGAGGCCTTGGGTTTGAGCACACAACTGTGTACACTGGATATGGTGGCCCAGGCCTGTAAGGCAAGCCCATGGAATACAGAGGCAGAAGGATCTGAAGTTCAGGATCATTGTAGGCTACCTGTGGGCTCTAAGCTAACTCAGGTCACTTGAGATTATCTCAAAAAGTAATAAGCAACTCCTAGACAAAAATAAAGAATAGATGTCATAATTGAATAATAATTTCCAAAATAATTTTAAAAGAAAAGAAAGAATTATAAGCAAGTAGTGACTACTGATAGAAGAATCGTCTCTCCAAGGGATGAGCCTCTAAAGAGTTATAGGCTACCAAGTGATCAGTTCTGAAATTGTGTCTGTACATTCAAAATGAGACTGACTCAGGAGACCATATTTATATATCTTGTGTATGTGTGTGTGCATAACAATACTATTTTTTTTAAAGCCATTAATTTGAGTGGGAGCAGAGAGAGGATGTATGGGAAAGATTACAGAGATGGAGAGAGAAATGATATAATTGCACTTTAATTTTTAAAATTACAAAAATCAAAAATATATAAATGTACAATAAGATCAATTATAACAAATATACACTAATAAAAACTAGATTATACAATATGAACAATATTGTATAACATTTCATATTAAACAATATGAAATGATAACAGATTATTTTAGAAAATACTGTAACTTGAAATTTCTTTTAAAGATTTCCTTTGAATATGTCTAGTTATGCATGCCTTTGTGTCTTTGTGAGGGGGATGCACTTGTATTTGTGTCTGATCAAAGGCCAGAAGAGATGAATTCCCTGGAACTGAATTTACAAGCACTTATGAGACACCTGTTGTGAATCTCTTAACCGAGCTTGGAACCTCTCTGAGATCTCATGAAACTGAAAAGCACATGTGTGGCAAAGGACACCATCATTGACACAATCATCAGGCTAGAGAATTGGAAAGATTTTTTATCAATTACACATCTAATAGATATTTTATATCCAAAATATACAAAGAACTCAAAAACAGGACATCAAGAAAACAAATCATCCAATTTAAAACACGATATATTACATCTGAACAAAGAATTTTCAAGAGAAGAACTTCAAGTGACTAAGGAACGTGCAAAGAAATGTATGTCATTCTTAGTCATCAGGAAAATGAAAATAAGAACTGTTTTGAAATTTCATCTTATACCAATTAGAGTTATAAAGATCAACAGAGCAGATGAAAGCTCATGTAAAGAGAGCATGTACACATTCCTGGTGAGTGTGCAAACTTGTATAACCACTATAGAAATCAGTATGGAAGTTTCTCAGGAAGCTGAGAACCTATTTACCACAAGATCCAGCTATATCACTCTTTTTTTTATATAATTTACTTTTTCTCAAATCATAATTCATTCACACAGGGGTTATAAACACAAAAAGGCAGGATGTGGAGAAGGGAATGACACTGGAGTGTGGGTGTTCAGGGGGAATACAGATATCATCAGAACCGGGTATCGGCTGGGTGAAGGTTCAGGGGACAATTCACTATGACTCTGCCTATGACTCGCTTGTCATTATCTAAGTTGGTATTGTCTGCCCAGGCTACCTATTTACAAGGTCTATGACTTCTCAGGCTTGTAAATTTCCACAAAAGCTGCCTGATTACATTAGCTTATAGCCATCTGTTTCAATGTTTTTCCACTGAGACCCAAGACTTGGTGTTAGTATATATGTATGACAGGCCTATTGCTGATTTTAGGCCTATGGCTGATTTTAGGCCTTCAGCGTGTAAGCAGGGCTGCCCCTGACATCTCCTCCCTTCTCTAAGTATAGAAGGGCTGTGGCAATTCTAAACTTGCGAAGGTGGGGATAGAGGCCTGACCTCCAGTATTATCATATCCCCCAAAGCACACTTCATCCTACTATAGAGAAAATTAAGTTACCATGGTTGTTGTTGTTTTATTCATAATAGCAACAAATTGGAAACAGCCTAAACATCTATCATTAGGTGAATGGATAAGGAAAATACAGTATATTTATTAAATGGCGTATTACCCAACTATTAAAAAAATGAAATAATGAAATTCAAGGGAAATGGATAGAGCTAGAAATAAATCAGCCTGAGTGAGGCAGACCAGACCCAGAAAGACAAATGTGGTATTTTACATGGATGTGGGTGTGACCTCATGTGTGGATTAACCCCTCATGTTTGGGGTTAAGTCATTGACAAGCAAGCCATAATCCATAGACTCACAGGAGGGAAGGATGGACTTCTCAAGGAAGGGGAGATAGAATAGATACCTATGGAAAGATGAGGTGATAGTGCTGGAATGGAAGGATGAGATGGGGAGTCGAGTTGGAGGGGAAGAAAGATTGAAGGAGGAAATACATACAGGAGGAATGAGGTATAATTAAAACTAAGGGCCATTTAAGGGATTGTATGCAAACTTAACATGTAGAATATATCCCATATATTAGAATATATGGAAGTTTTCTCCTGCAGCAGATTGTAACAAATACAGAAACTCACAAGCAGATAATTTGTGGAGGGTAAGACCTTAGATCACTTAACACTAAGAAGGATTTTTCTATTAAATCCCTTCACTCAGGGGTCAGGGAACCCTGTGGAAGAGGAGTAAAAATGATTGTAAAATCTAGTGGGATGGAGGACCTCAAGGAAACAAGATCTGAACAGCAGGACGGACACACCTATGAACTAACAGAAGCTGAGACAGTGTGCACAGGACCTGAATGGTTCTGTCCCACATTGTGTTCTAGAGCTGAGCAAGGAAGTGAACACACCTCCAACCCTAACCCAAAAGCTATCTCCAGTGAATAAGCACTTGCAAATAAAAATTTAATTCTCCAGAGAGTCAAACCTCTCTTGTCCAGAAGTAGATGGTCAACCCAAAATGAACTCAATGGCATCTTTGGAAGATCTATTTCTCGTAGTGTTATGTCAGGGCTTTTTTTTTTCTTCTTGTTATTGATTTTTGTTAGTTTCTTTGTTTTTACCTTACAAGTCTTTTGTGTATATATTATGGCTTCAGTTTCGTGCTGGGAACTTGTGTCTCTGCATCTGTGTATGTTTCCTGTGCTTTTTCTTTGACTCTTATTCTTCTCTTTGTTTACTTTTGTGTTATTCTGATTTGTTTATTTTTCATCTTATTTTACTTTATCCCTCTTTATTATTATTCCTTAGATCGCTGTCTGTTTTCTAAAGAAATACAGAGAGGATGTAAATCCAGATGAGAAGAGAAGGGGGTGGAAAATGGGGGAATGGTGAGAGGGGAAACTGCACTCAGAATATAGTATATGAAGCAAATCCATTTTCAGTTAAAAAAATAAAGGAGCAGTTTATCCTCTCATCCACTGAGCTCTTTCTTCAGCCATCCCTGATTTATTTTATTTTTATTATTTTAAAAACGTTTCATAATACACTTATCATACAAAAATGATCTTATGGCAATAAATGCCCAGTAGTCCAAAATCATATGACAGATATTTAGATATGCATAAATATGTACTGTAAGTACATATGTTGCTGGGATAGTTTATAATGTTTGAAATTCATTATTTTAAAAAGTATTAATAAATAACGAATATGCTAAAAGATAATGAATCATTATCCCTATGTGATGGAAATAAAGTATTTTGTCTTGTTTATTGTTTTGCATTTTTGAGTTTTTCTACATAGAATTTGTATAGCTATTAGCGGAAATATTAAATTATAACTTTGTATAGACATTTAGCTTATTTCCTCCTTTACTCATTTCTGCATTCAATGATTACTCGTTAGTATCTGTGCTCATTATTAGGTGTCAGGGAAAACTGCTTCTGTTACCTTCAACTTGGTTGCTGATTGTGGCACCCAGGTCATAGGACCCTAAAGGAATTCCATAGTTTTCATCAACTGGGCTAGACGAAAAACACTGAACAGTAGCTCCTAATATTTTAAAGCAATCATCTGATATTTTTCTGGAGATTCAATTGATACTTTCCTGAAGAAGTTATATCTGAACTAAAGGCTAGAAGAGGACTTGAGATCAACTAGACAGAATTTAAGGGTGGAGGATCTCAGCTAAAGGCACTAACATTTTTCTACCTGTCCACAGGAGAGCCAGTCATGAAACAGAAAAATTGAAGATGCTTGCTGCTGTGGTTCCAAAGGAGCTTCCCATTAGAAAATAATGTACGGGCTTCATCTATATATAGCTTAGAAACTATGGACCATAGAAGAAGTTTTATTTTTATTGTTCCTGTTAAAAACACTCTGGGAAGGTTTGTAATTGGTCTTCTCCAGAGCCTAAGGTATGATGAAAAAATGGATAGTAAAAAACCTTCAAGAAAGGTTTCTAGAGACTTTTCATTCCCCTGCCGAACGTCCCAGCACCACACAAAGACCCTGGTCTGCTCTCATTCATTCCTGATCACCTCCCCATTCAAGTACTACACACATTTCCCCAAAGTATGATTTTTCTGTTCTCAGCTCTGTCAATTTTGACTATAATCAACATAGAATATTTTTTAACCTACCCCTACCAAATTTACATAAAATTCTTTTTTTAATCCAAGGAATATTAGATATTTATAATTCTCTCCTCTTGCTCTCTAATTCTTGTTCATATCCTCTCTGTTTTGGTCAATTTGAAATTGAAGCAATTTTTTTTTTTTTTTAGAAAATGATATGCAAATATCCATGGCTAATTGCAGGACTTTTCAAAGCGTTAACTGTAGGAGCTGGGCAGACTTTATAATTTTACTTTTTCAATGAGGAAACAAATTTTGAGATTTATACTAAGTTACTAAAGGACAGACCTGGGAAAAACAAGTCCCTTCAACAGTTAAAGAATGCTCTTTTTACAACACACTAGTTCCTGTGAGGTCCAAGGATCCTTTAGCTTTCTCCCTAGCAAATACAAGGGCTATGGATTATTGCTGGGCTATATCTATGCAGTTTGCTATGCAGAGAAGTACCACAATATTCTCTTCAATACGTAATAATTACATTTTTGTAATTGATCATTGATAGCCAAAGTGGGATCTTTTGCTGAGCATGCTATGCCAGGCTGTCAAGTGAAGTCTGAGGGAACTAGTTCCCTGGAGAGCATGTAGTGACTAGCACTGAGTGACTTAGAAATGACATGAAGTCAGCTGAAATTGCAGCCAGAGTGCAAATGCCCTTTTAAGTAATTATATGCAAAGTAGATGTCTCACCATCCAGAAGTTTCCACTATTGATAGTAGGGAACTAACAATAGCTGATTAAGTCTTAAAGGCAAGTTCAAGTCTCATGGGCATAAGATCATTAGGGACATGATGGCATTCATATGTCACCATGTTCTCCATGTGGTAATTTAGTGTCACTGAAGTTGTAAAAAAGAAATAATGACAATAGATAATATACACTAAGTGCTAACTAATGGAGGTGCTAAGAACATCTATTCGTCATTACCCCATCTTCTCAAGCTTAAAGCACTATTAATGCAGACTTTCAGTAGTACTTCACAAACACCGCACCTGTATCTGACAGACGATTTGAGATTCAATGAAAGTCACACAAACAAAGTTACAAAGATCTCAATTTGGTCCAATTTTGCTTCTCATGACTGTTCATCTACTATTTAAACCAAATCTCAATAAAAGAAATAGGTTGCTTCACTAGACAGTCAGGACAAAACAGAGTTTATTGATTCACTGGGTCTACCAGAATCAGAGTGGGAAAAAAAAAGATTCATGATTGCCCCATACTAAACATTAAAATATGAAAACAGAATTTCAAGAGATTATTGGTGAACAAAAGTGAGAAGCACACTTTATAAATACGTGTAAATTAGCATGATCTGTGTGTTCTCTCCCTTTGGAGGAAGGAAAAGAAAAGCAACATGGAGATATGTGATGGTCCTACAAGAGAATATGACAAACAGGCTTGGTAATTCCACGATTTGGGAACATCTAGACAAAAGCTTGGTGCATTGATGCATAAAACAAAAATGACCTTGGCTTGCACGGTGAGGATATCGTGGACAGGATTCCATTTTTCAATTTAGATTTCACAAATTTAATAATCCCAGTAAATAAAATGCTTCATTTAAGATAACCATCTTATTTAACAATAAACCATTCATCATCCAAACCAGGATAAAGACTATGCCTTGCTCTGTTGTGACACATGAAAGCTGTGTACCCTCTCCTTAAGGCTGCCAGAGTTTCACATCTTAGTAATGTAATGAATCAATTCAGCTGATTTTAATGATCTGAGAATTGCATCTGTGTCTTCTCTCCTCAGACCATTGGTCTATAAAGAGTTGGGAAGGTAGGGTTCATAAAGTGATACCTCTCTGTTAGCAGTGAATTTCTGACAGGATGTGTTGAGGGTTCTGAGATCTCAGACAAAGTGATAAAAAGTGCTTAGAATAACTGGCAAGATAGGAAGAAGGCTAGTAACACAGTAGTTATGACAAGCAGAGAAGAGGAGACAGATAGGTTTTCCTTCCTCAGTAATACATCAGCAACTGGAGTACCAATAAATCTGTATATTTTTTCCTCAGTGTTCGGGGTTCATCATTTATTTGTTTTCTGCTTTTGGATATTCTATGGAAGAAGTTATCTTCTTCCTACCAGATATATCCAGGAGGGTAGAAATGGTATTAATGAGCCATAGCTTAACATTTAGGCCAACTGCTGGCTTTAATAAGCATGCCTTCCTTTATCATGCTATATTATTTAGAGAAAACTTTAAAGGGATCACATAATAGATGTTAGTTAGTCTTTGTCTCCCAACATGTGCTAGAATATGACTACAAATAGAAATATACCCAGGAAACTGTAAAACAAAGATGTTCCTTTTAGGTTTAACTCTGTTTCAGATTTGTAGGCTCCATTCTTATCAATGTATGATACTATAGAAATTATAGAAATGTGAGTAGAGACAAGAGATGAAATAAGCCATCTTCAACTTGAATTCTTAGGCTTCTTAATTTGGTCATAATTGCTTTGGGCTGTATCACCCTGCCATTCAGAAAGACAAGTATCGGTTTCAGCTAACTCAATCTCACCTAGAAGTAGAGATCCAATGCCGTCAGACTATGCTGAATTGGGTGAATCATTTCTTCTCTTACTTGGTTTCTCTAGTGTATATTACTTGCGGTGCTATCAAATAAAATCAAAGCAGGAAGATACGTTCAGAGAACAAACCCAGGAAATAAATACAACTTGAAACACATCATACCCTAGTTCAAACCATGCTTTCATCCCTGATTTATACATTATCATGTCTTCAATGCACATGGTAAAGAGGCTCAAATACAATTGGAAATCTTAAAGGAGTATGAATCAAGAATACTGAATGTGAAAACGATTGAATAGATTCTCAACTCATGTGCTAATGCTCACATTGAAATCAGACTGAATTGTATGGCAGCCACAGACTTAAGAACATTTGTCATGGTACTTCTAGGACACTGCATTCATCATAAAATTATAAAATACCATTATGTTATGAATATTGTTTGAAGGGATAATCACCTCTGGCCATTTCTATCATTATATGTGCTAAGGAAGCAATCTCCTGTGATCTCTTCAGCAGTAATGCTGATGTTGAAGAAATCAAGTCCATGATCAAGTTTGTATGTATTTTTTTTTTTACTGAAAATTGAATTTAAATAAACTTTATACTCTCTCAATGACACAGACAAATATGACATTTATGCAGAACTGAAGTGTGAAAACAAACGAAAAACTTGTCTGTGGAGTGTCAAAAAGACGGGAGCCATTTATGAAGGCTAGGGATCAAAACCTTTCAGGCAACGAATCTAGATTGCTTGCCTTTGGTGTCTTTTCACCTAAACATTCAGGGAAAGGTCCTCTTTACCCATGAATCTGAGCAATTCAGGAAACCATACTTGGCATAAAAAAGAATCCACATTTTGTTGCAAAAGCTTCAATCTCTCTATCTAAATTCAAACTGGACATACAGATATCCTGTAAATCTCTCAAAAATGTTATTTTTGTTTTGTGTTATAAAATAATGTAAGCTTTCTTATAGCTTAACTGTATCTACTCATACTAGTGTGAATAGTTTTGTTTCTTTATGATTAGATGGAAAATTACAAATGAAAAAAAATTCAAGAAAGAAAACAAACAAACAAAAAAAGCCTAAGAAACTCCCCCCTCCATTTTTTTTCTGCCTCACAATTTGCAATAGCAGTTATACTCATGTTATTATTTTATAAATCATAATGGATTCCTCTAGGGACAACCAGCTGGGTAGAAGATGATGTCTAAAAAGAAAAGGGGAGCAGGACTTACCTGACAGGTGAACCTTCCTGTTCAAAACTCTCGAGGGAACTCAGACACCACTGATTTCCACCATACGACTTGGCTGTCAGTCTTCAAGAAAATGGCAAGTTTGTGTTACTCACAGTGTCTCATGAAAAGTGAGGAGGTAGACAGTTGAATTCTTCAAGAAAATAGAAGAAGATGCTAGGTAGGAGGGCATGGAGCACTGGTTGAAAGACCTGGAGATTTCAGGCCAGAAAGATATTTGCACACTGAGAAGAGAGATACCCTTGTCCCTCTAATCTCTATTTCCTCTCCCCTCCCTCCCCCTCCCCCTCTCATCCCCTTCCCTCCCCTCCCCCTCCTCCACTCCTGCTACTCCTTCCCCTCCCCCTCCCCTCCCTCACTTTCTCTCCCCCTCCCTTCTCTTTCCCATCCACCAGCCTCCCCCTTCTCCTCCCCCTCCCCCTCCTTTCTCTTCCCCATCCCCTCCCTCCCCCTCCCTTCTCTTCCCCATCCCTCTCCCCCCTCCACCTCCCTACCTTACCTTCCCCCTCTCCCTCCCTCTCCCTCCCTCCCCCTTCTCTCTCCTTCCCCTCCCTTCTCCCTTTTTTGCTCTTACTCTCTGTTCATTAGCCATTCCTCCTGCTCTTTCTTTTTCCTTTTTTCGTAGTCTCTCAAATGATAGTGTTTCTAGCCAAATATAATATTGATATTTCTCATATCAAAGGTTCAATCCTTAACCTTGTACAGCCTAACTACAGTGACTTCCTGTCCTACTCGTACCTCTTTCAGCCACAACCTGGTTCACAAAGACAACATAATTGGTTTTCTGTCACTTTTCTTTGGAGGCTGAGTACTTTCTAGAGTTTCTAGATTCTGATGTTTTTCCAGTATCCAAGAAATGTCAGACCAAAAAGTGAATGCAATAGTCCACTTGCATGTCCAGCGTCTTATAAAGTGCTCTATAGATGATTGTAGATATTTGTAGTTATAAATCGTCCTCTATACCCTGTCCCAACATTCATTATTTACTCTTTGAATGATGCTGTGTTTCTACTTCTGGTGTACTAAACTTTATGCTTTATTTCCCTCCTAGAATTTTGTCCCCATGATTTACACACTCATCATACTGTGGGGTTATTCCCACCATATCTTTGTTTTAGAAACTCATTTCTTCATATTTTATAACATTATATATTATAGTCTGAGAATCATTCTTTAATCAAAACCAGGAACTTAAGACTTTAGTAACATAGGGTTACTTTAAACATAGCTAAAGGCTAAACTGGTTATGACAACTCATCTCTATAATCCCAACAGTTTTGAGAGCAGTAAATCAGAAATTCAAGGTCCCCTGTCTACATAGCCCAGCTTGAGTTACGTAAGGCACTGTATCAAAAATCAAAACTTAAAGAACAAAATTCTCTGATCATTATACTTACATATCTGTGGCTGTAGTTTGGACTTTAAAATCAAAGTTCTGTTTCTTTTAAGGGCATGGGCATTGTACTTTACATTCTGCTAGCTGAAATTCTTTGATTATAGTGTTAGAAAACAAATAATATAGTTAGGTACAAAGGCAGTTTCCTTTGAAAAGTACCTGAGCAACCTATGTAATTAAGTTGAGGTCAAGCCAGAAACCTTACAAAATTAAGTATGAATTACTTCTGGAAACTTGTGATTCTGAAACCCTGAACTCTTTTATGTAAGAGTAATTCACTAGAATATAAACAATTTATTTAATGTTTAGTAATTAAGGCATAATTTCAATATTTGTTTGCTTGTTTATTTATTGATTGAATGTAGATCCTTCTCTCATGCAATACATCCAGACCACAATTTCCCCTCCCTTCACTCTGCCCAGCTTCTCTCCCCTCCTCCCTTTGGCAGATCCAGTCCCACTCTGTTTCCTCCTCAGGAAAAAAATGTCTCTAAGGGATACCACCCACATAGGACAAAACAAGATACTATAAGACAAAGCAAAAGTTATCGCATTGAGGCTGGAAAAGGCAACCTAGTTGGAGGAAAGGAGTAGGATTAACTCTACTCTCACTGCTTGGATTCTTACAAAAACATCAAGCCAATAGCCAAACATATATGTAAAGGACCTAGTGGAAATCCATGCAGGCCCCATGCTTGCTGCTTCAGCTACCGCTCTTATTTCTGACCATAGAATGTATTCTTTACTCCAATTCTAATAGTCTCGTCTTTAGTTCTGTATCTACCCATTTTTCCCCTCTTCAGAATGACTTAGATTATATAAGTTATAGCATATTTCCATCTGAGTCAAGAAGCAGAAAATACATATACTCCATCCTGATCATAGTTTTTCCTTCCTCCACTCCTCCCAGCTCCTGCTCCCACAACCCTTCTCCCCCAGAGCCACTCTTTCTCCATTTCTCTTAACACAGGAAAAAAATAAGACCAGGCTTCCTGGATATATGCCTCAAACATGGCCTAACATGGTCAGTCTAGACCCAGATACTCATATCAAGGTTGGATGAGGTAACCCAGGAGGAGGAAAAGTGTCTCATGCACAGATCACACCGCTGTTGAGTCCCACAAGAACACCAAGCTACATTACCATGAGGTATGTACAGAGGAACCATACAGTCTCTGTTTTTGTCATTTCAGTCTCTATGACCCTCTCCTATACTGTGAGTCATACTTCTGTATATGATGTCACCTTTCAAGGGATAAGTAACCTCTCTCAGTTGTCTGATTAGTACTACAGATCTCCCAAACTGCTTGGAGTAACATACCCCCAACATACACACACACACACACACACAGAGAGAGAGAGAGAGAGAGAGAGAGAGAGAGAGAGAGAGAGAGAGAGAGAGAGAGAGAGGGAGAGAGAGACAGAGAGAGACAGAGAGAGACAGAAAGACAGAGACAGATAGACAGAGAGAGAGACAGACAGACTGACAGACAGGAGACAGAGAGGTAGAAAAGAGGAATTTTATACATCAGATCTACCATTCTAATTATTTACAACTATTTTCTATTATTAAATGATATCAATGCTTTACTCTTGGATCATTCATAATCCTTCATCCAAACTTCTCCCTGTCTTTACAAGTCCGACTTTGAGTCCAGTTCCATACTAGATAGTGCTAGGAAAAAACATCAGACACTCAACTACAAGAAAGCTACCGTCTTCAGAGAATCATTGTTCAGAAAACCATTGAACACTAGTTGAAGAAGAAGAAAGCCAGTAGCTCAGAAAAGGACTCCCACAATGACTCTGGGAGGAAGGAAGACTGCAGCTGTGCTCTCTAGCCCACACCTACAGCTAATCCCCTCTGATTTTGAGTTATTTGAAACTATATAGACAATGAAACAGTTGAAAATTTTCTAGATCCTCAATCATACTGTAACAGCTAATATTTATCATGTACATGGAATATACCATGTATATATTTATAGAATTTCTTAATACAGCTTTGTAATATTGTGGCTTCCAACATCATAGATTATACGTAATTCATTTTATATACTTGATTATGTGGTTTAGAATCAGAAAAATTTTGTAACTACCCCTTGTAGAACTAATATAGTACTAATCCAAAGAAAAAAATGATTTAATTAACTAGTGAGTGACTGTTAAAATAGATGATTTTACATTATTAGACTAGTCTCAAATTGTAATTGATCCAAATGAAAAGCATGAATGAAATCAGAGTTCTATAAGGAATGTGCCAATACAACAATAGTAAATTTATATCAACTGCTTTTATCTTAACAAGTAAACTCAGCTCATTTATGATCCTATCTACATCTTATGTCTTTTTATCATTTTCTTAGTGTATACTGATACAACTGTGATATTAAAAGTGTTTACACAAATTTCTAGCCTATGCAAGACTGATATCCTATTTTAATATCATATTTTTTACTTTGAAGTTAACTGTTCATAGTACTCAAATTCTAAAAGATAAATATTAATAACTTTAATTATAATCATGTTAATTTGTGTTTATTCAGTCTGAATGTAGAAATGAATAAAATCCACATATTTCAGAAGGGTATCTTCTAAAGGGCCTTCTTCAAATGAATATATCGGCCTGCAAGTATTATATTGGGGGCTCTGTCCTCCATAAAATAAAACCTACTTACCCTGATCTATTCTTTTACAGGGTGAGCTCAGCAAATGAAATGTCCTTAGGATGAGAAGATGGTTCAGTCAGTAAAGTATCTGACAAGAAAGCAGAAGTTCAGGTCATCAGAATATAAGGCAAGGTGACTGATGCCTTTTTCCCAAGATTTATGAGGAGAGGTGAAGACATATCCCTAAAACTTACTGAACTGCTAGCCTAGCAAAGTGAATAGGTATCAGATTCTAACAGACACCTGATTGCTATCTCTCTCACACACATACAGAAAGTAGAGAATGAATGAGGAAAGACACCTGATCTTAACCTTGTTCTGTATACATAAGTCCAGAGTCATGCACACAGACAACATATTAGCAAGTATAAATACAGTATACTTCTTTAGATGTTCATGCACAAAATGCACACTAACAAGTGTAAATGCAATGTAGAAAGTACAACACACAGTCATAAAGGTCTGCAAACTCTTAATAATTATAAGAAAAGTAATTTTAGTTAACATGTTATTTGTACAAAGTAATTGCTTTTGTTATGATAATCCCCTGCATGCATACAGTTTATATAGATATCTTCTCCATTTATGAACTCTTGTCACATTCCCTCGACTCTCCTCCCTGCCCTAAAACACTTGAGGTAGGATTAATATTACAAAGACTAAACAAAGTAAAGAGAATTTTCATTAGGAATATTTGGAGTCTCATACATGTTTATGACCTTATAAATAACCATAATAACCTGTTACCTTACGGAATAGCATTTGGATAGAAAATTTCCTGCCCCTTTAGTGGTTTGAGACAAGGTCTCTTATTGGTCAGTGTGGCATCAAATTTATTATGTACCTAAGGAGAAACTTGAACTTCTGATCATCATGACTTATCTCTTGCTTACATGTAAGAGACACTATGCCTGTTTTTTGTTTGTTTGTTTTGTTTGTTTGTTTGCTTTGTTGTTGCTGGGTTTTTTGGGTTTTTTTTTTGCGCTATGAATCAAATTCAGAATTTCCTTTATGCTAGGTAGGAATTCTACTAACTGTGTCCCATCTCCAGCTTTAGAATATCATGTTGGAATGCTTTTGCAGAGAACACACAACACCAGAAATGTATGAATGCCACTATAACCTCCTTGCTGGTTTCTGTCTTGAAACTATGAATTTTGCATTTTACTGAGGCTTATTATGGTAATGTTCTTGTATCTACACATGTGTTTGTAAGCCTGACTGAAACTTGCCCTGCTTTTCAAACCCTTCTCAGCTTATTGGCTGGCTTCTCCAGGATAATTGAATTTGAGAATTGAATTTGTGATTTGTTGTAGAAAATGGTAACATCATATGACTACAAATAAGATCTTGCCAACACATCTCAAGATATTTGTTTAATGTTTTATGAGGAGAAATGAAGCAATTGATGATTTATTCACACATCCAAGCGATTCACACACTACACCGTAAAGCAGGCTTCCAATCCATCTGAAGAGCAATGGCTGTTTTATGGCCTGTACTGTCCCCTCTACAGGAGCTGAATCAAGACCATCTCAGTGTCCATGAGGAAAGTTCACTATAACACTGAGCAGTACTTAGGAGTTTCATAGTACAACTACAGTGTGGAATCCATTATCCTTTGTCCTTGCTTGAGAGAAAGAGGAAGAGGGAGAGAGAGGGGGAGG
>NW_021604912.1:1170656-1178796 GCF_004785775.1 Grammomys surdaster | reverse complement strand
GAGAGAGGGGGAGAGAGAGAGAGAGAAAGAGAGAGAGAGAGAGAGAGAGAGAGAGAGAGAGAGAGAGAGAGACTGAAGCAGCCCAAAGTGGATTTATAAATACTTGCAACAGGACAGGTTAGGGCTCTCTGTATCTCTAGATTTACTGAGGCATTATTGACAAGTAAAAAATATGCATACCTAAGAAGTACAACATGAACTGACATCTGTATACATTGGGAAATAAACTACCACCAAGCTCATCAACTTATCAGTCACCTGCCATGCTTGCTATTTATGGGAGCAAGTGTGGTGGTGAGAACGTAGAAATCTCTTTTCCACAAAATTTCAGTGTATAATGCTGCATTGCTACATGTAGGTGCTGTGCATTTTATGTCTCCAAGTCACTATTTTCACAGTGAGTGTATTGTTTGCATTTCTTCCACTTTTACTTTTCTTCCAACTTCTATCTGATTGTTACCCTTCTAACTTTCCATGAGTTTAACATTTCAGGTACCTGGTATCAGTAAAATCCTGAAGCAACAGGTTTGGTGCATGCGTGTGTATGTGTGTGTGTGTGTCCATGTGTGTTCTCATTTAGCATGAGATTCTTCATGTTCATACATGCTCTAAAAGGTAAGGTTTTTTTTTTTATTTTCAGTGGTTAGATAATATGTGACTGCCTATATATAGGATGTTATATATACACATATATGTCACATTTTCTTTATTTCTAATTCCTTAAGGGTCACATTTTACTCATATCTCAGTGTGTTAATGTTGCAAGGTATTTGAGAGTATAGCTATCTCTTTGAGGAAATCATTGTTTTTTCAGATATACATACATTAGTGTGATGGCTGTATCCTTTGGAACTTTGTGGGAGGGGGAATAGAGATAGGGGATGCATGGGTCATAGTGCCTATGAGGAGGTCAGAGAACTGTATACAAGAGACCTTTTTTCCCTCTAACCATGAATTCTTGGAATTGGAAATCAGTTGTCAGGCTTGGTAGCAAATGCCTTTAAATTCTGAGGGATCTTAGCAACTCAGTGTTTAATGATGTCTCTGTACAGATTTTTGAGGTAGTTGTGACTTTTATTCCAACAACACATATAAGTATTCTGTTTGCTCTACAGACACAATAATAGTTGTTTTCTTCTGACTGTTTGAAAATAGTTGACTCTTGTGCTGTCCTTGAAAATGATTGACTCTTGTGCGAATCTCAACTAGAATTTAACTTGTGTCCTCTGGAAATAAAATGAAAGTTATGGATTTGGTCTTCTATTTCAACCATTCAGTATTCATATTTCTAAATATTGTGGAGTTATTTATAATGTATATTATATTGAGTGGGTAAACTATATGAATAAAAGTAAGTTGCAAAATAGAGAGTAATAAATATATGACATAGAGATCTGGTTCCTTCCCAGGGAAGACATGAGTCAGCAAGTTCCATCCTCTAACTCCATCTATTTACTAGCTAAGAATTTGACAAGACAGACTGTGTGGAAAGCAACATAAATAGTGGCCTATATTTTCATTTCATTTTCAATTCCTTTCAATTCAGTAGAGAAAGTTAAAGAAGTGACTTTCAGATGAGTTTTCAAAATTTATTAAACATCTTTATTATTCACTCTAACTCTAAGAGTTCTTGTCTGCCTTTAATGATGACACAGTTACAGAGTTAATCCCTTTTCCTAGAACAAGACAAATGAGCAGAGTAATAAAGACCCAGTGTGGCCATGTAAATATAGATCAATGATTCACTGGTTAAGCAGAATCCAGATAGGGAAGTGGGAAGAGACTTAGATAAGAATAATGGGTATCGTTATTTTGGCTTTGGAAGAAAAAGATAAGGCTACTGAAAAGGCATTACAGCACATGAGCACAGAGATGAATGTGTTAATGTGAGAAAAAGAAGAAAAGAGTGAAGAAGAAGAGAAAAGCAAAGAGGAAGTCATTAATCATCAGGGAAAATAGGGTGGCTGTGTCAGTTATCTGAAACAAGAAATTTAAGTATTTCATTCTTGTTTAAATGTTATAAAAATGTGAACAGGATTTTTCTTTCAGGAGTGAAGATTCTCTCCAAGTAGATGGACAAGATTTATATTGTAGGTTAGTTTCCCTTGGGATGTGTAACCTCTGCTGGCAAAACCAAAGAACTCTCATCTACCACAGAGAGAAACAACCACAGGGGTTCTTTTGAAACACTACAGGACTTTGGAACTCTCTTTTGTGTTTTTAGGTCTAATTTTATCCCTAAGCATTAGAGAGATGCTTCTAATTAATGGGGCAGTCACAGCCAGCGATGTCTTACATTTTTACTGTTACTGAATTTCCGAGTGTAAAATACAGGGAATGGGAAACATTTTACATTTGACAATCAAATATCTTAAAAATATGAAAATTGTCATATACAGCAGAAGTCTTTTGTGAGTGCATGGTATGGGTGTTTTTATATATGTTTACACATGGAGCATAGATGTGCTTGGATGTGCATGCACATAGAAGCCCAGGGTTGGATTTTGGGTGTCTTCCTTGATCAGTTCTTATCTTATATATTGATGCGGGATATCATACATTTATTTATAAAAAAAAGTGCTTATTTGGACTTACGGTTTAAGGCAGCAAGTCCATAATGGTAGGGAAGCATGTCACCAAGTGTCTGGGACAGGAAGTTCAACATTCACATTACACCGACACACCAGAAAACAGACAAAAACAAACAAAAAACAAAAAATTCTGGAAGTGAGGGGAGGCTGTAAATTCTCAAAGTTCATCCTCAAAGATGTACTTATTCTAGTAATACTCCATGTCCTAAAAATCGTATAACCTTCCTAAACAGGTCCTACAACCAGAAACCAAGTGTTCAAACACAGGAGCCCATGCAAGACTTTCTCAGTCAAGTCAATACTTCATCCTAAGTATCTCAACCCTGGCATGGACAGGTGTATGATTCCTATGTTTCAGATAGCAAAGTTGAGTCTCTGAAGTAGTTGGGTGCTGAAACAAGTACATATTGGCTTGTCAGAACTGATACATTTTTGGAGATTTACTGAGTGGGTTGACATTGTGTTGGTGCTTTAAAATTGTCTATGATGGGAGCCCTAAACCTTCAGAGATTGGAAATCTATAAATCACAGCAGAATTTTTTGTTGTTTGTAATGGTGGTGCTGGTGGTAGTGGTGGTATCTTTTTTTTTTGAAGGCTCAGTGGTGACATGCTCATACAAAGTCCTGCTTGGAATCAGGGGAGAGGAGTTTAAACAGCTACAAGGTCTCAGAATAGAGAGAGACAAACCTTATTCTCCTAGTTTGAACTCTGTTCTTTCTTCTGTTTTACCATAAGTTGCTCTAACTGAATACAACCAAGTGATTAAAGAACTCTTGGCTTTGGATCTAATGTTTGGAAAATCTATTTCTCTAAGCCACTTCAGGCAAGGTGACTGCCACTCCCCAGGTTACAGGCAAATGACTTTCTGCTCTGCTGCTTCTGACACTAACATATAGACCATGGTATTGTGGAAACTTTCTTAGGACTACACAAGACTATACTACTATGGGTTTCAACAGTGTATTTATCCATTTTGATGCTTTAATTAGCAATGCTGTTGTGTCAACAAACATCTGTGTGTTGGATACCTTGTGTTGCTTTAGACTTTGATTCCACCATCTTGTCTACGCTTTTCAACTTACTCAGTAACTCCTTTTCCAGTCACAATTAGCTCTCACTCTAGTTTTATAGTCTTAATAGCTAAGTATATCTCCACCACTCACTGAACATTGGCCTAAAGTGGCTGTCCATTCTATTTTTGAGAAAAGGAGCATGCATTTCTAGACAGGTCTCATGGCTCTAATAAGCTATTTTCATCTGGCACCACACAGTTTACTTCCCATTAACCTCTCCACATTCCTTGTCCTTTAAACAATTCCCAATATGTTCCCAAAAGAGAGGTCATGTCTGCTTTACTTAGCATGTCCCTGACACTTCCACTAGAGGATGGGTCTCTTTGTGAACCCGGAGCCGAGCATTTTGGCTAGTCTGCTAGTGAGGTTACAGAGAGGAACTCCTGTCTTCACCTCCCAGTAAAGGGATTACATCCCACATTTTAATCTTTGTCTCTGTAGCAACCTGAGACAAGGCATACTGTACAGCACAGGCTCCACTGCCAGCAAGTCCCTGAACTTTTATGTGGGTTCTAGGAATCCCAACAGTTGGTCAGGCTTGCTTGCCAAGGGCTTTACAACTGAGCCACATCTGCAGCCCCTAAAGTCTTTACTTCATTACCAGCTTGGGCTCAATTTTAAGTAAATTCCTACATCAGCTCTACATCCTTTCCATTCCCATAAGAGTAAAATAGTTTCTTCTCGTTCTAGATATTTATTGTGTATTTAAAAATAAACATTGTACTACTGTTTTGAGCATCTTAGTATATTAAATACTGTTTTGCTCTGTGTCTGCATTATCACTTGCTTTCTTCATGTTCCTAGACATAATCAGATCTTTCTTAATTCACTTTAGGAGATAGAGTATTCCACTGAATTAAAATAGGAAGTTTAATTGCCTTAATAATAAACAGTAAAATTGTTTGCATGCTTTTACTCTTATAAACTCTGCCAAATGAATATTGTCTTAAATGACTTTTTGAATATATTTGTGGAGATTTTCCAGGGTGGAATCATAAGATACAAAAAAGTTGGTAAAATGTGTGTTACTTATTTTTTCTAAAAGGTCTTCACAATGCTGATTTAATCATTGGGGAAATAATTGTTTAGAGTTGCTTAGAATTCTATTTCATTTATTATTTTTACATAATTAGGTAATTGTATAGGTCCCTGTATTGAACATTTTCCATACATTTATATTAACATACTTATATATGCCATTTTCTATGAATGTGTCTATGTCTTGTGTTTTCCTTTTGATTGTTAGCATATACTTAATGTATTTAACTGCGCTTCTATTAATACCAAATACCCAAATGATGTTTCTCAATTGTGAGTGATTTTACATATGGCATTTCAGCCTTCACCTCTGTAGAAGTGAGAGGCCAGAGGCACTGGTAAGTATAACATTCTCCCACACCTCCCACATAGGACATTGCAGTTTGTCACTCATAATTAAGATGAACTTGCCTGTCTTTTAATGCTTTCTATGAATTTTAAAGTCAAGCTCTTAAATTCCAGAAGCTTACTGTTGAAAATTGTCATGGAATAAAAATTTTACTCAATGGATAATTATGGCAAGAATCAAGAGATTTTTTTATATTGATTTTTAGTCTTTATTATAATAGAGGTCAGTGATTACTCAGTTGTTTGGTAAAGTCCATTCTCTAAAGTTTATATTTTTAACCCTAAAGACTAGTCATGCATGTGATATGTGTTACAGAAGGCATAGTCCACTCGATTGTATTACTTCATAAATATTTTCATATAACTACTTGTATTATTGTTTATTATTGCTGTACAAGAATGTAACTAATTTTATATATGAGTATTTCCTATTGTATTTCATATTAATATAATAGCGTTGTGTAATTAGTTTATTTTCTAAATATCTCCTATAGATTCTCATAGTTTCTTCTTAGTAGATAACAGATATCAGGAGATGAGAACTTTCTCGTTTTATCAATCACTTAGAATCTATTCAAATTTCTTCTCTTTGAGTTATTATTTCTCTACCCCTTTGTGATCACAGAGGAAGTGGTGGCTTGACCTACACAGGAGTGAAATTGGTTAGAATTTATAGGTGTATGTCTTAGTTATTTTTCTACCACTAACAAAGTACCATGACTAACACAACTTGCAGGAAAGAAATCATTCACTAGAATCTTACCATTTCAGAGGGTTAGAATCCATGATCCATGACCACCGTAGTGGAGAGCATGGCAGCAAGAAGCAAGTATAAGACTGGGGAAGAAGATGAGAGTTGACATCTAATCAACAAACATGAGGGACTGACACACACGCACAGAGAAAGAGAGAGAGAGAGAGAGAGAGAGAGAGAGAGAGAGGGAGGTATAGAGGGAGGGAGGGAGGGAGGGAGGGAAGGGACGGAGGGACAGAGACAGAGAAAATGACAGAGTCAGAGACAGAGACAGAGACAGAGACAGAGAAAATCCTAACTGGAAATGATAGGGCCTTTTGACCCTCCAAGCTCATCTTCAAGTGACACACATCCTCCAACAAAGCCACACATCTGACTCTTTCCACAAGAAGTTCCATCAATTTTGGAACAAGCATTAAAATATATGAATCCTTTAAGGTCTTTCTTGGTCAAAGCTCCATGGTGTGTTAACAAGTTTTATTGAGTGGCTTTTGATTTTAGGGCATAGTGGAACTAATGTACTATATTCTTGATTTTGTATTCCATGTACACAAAATACATTAGCCTATATTCCTCAGTTCCAAATCAATAGTGTCCTCCATATTATACCATGTGTAGCAACTCATATGATTTATGTCTCTGTTTCTTTCTTTTACTCTATTGCCTTCACATCATCTTTCCTAGATGTTCAATTTAGGTTTGGCAATGCAAATTACTTCAACCCATTCTGTTTATGCATACATTTGTATACCTATGTAGTGTTAAGAATTACATGTGTGTTAGTTAGAAAAATGGCATGTTAGTCTTTCCAGCTTCTTCAGTAATAGCACTTCTGATACATAATTACATGGCTTGATGAAAATGGAACTCACTACTTCTCATAAAAATATGCAGTAGTTCACCTTTTATGTACATGGTTAATTTTGTTTGTCGATTAGGCTGAACACTTTAAACAATCTATTTTGTCAAATATCTGCCTAGATGTTATTATAAAAGTTTAGATATAATAAACATTTAAAATTAGCTGGATTTGTTTAAAAATTGTCATACATGACATTATTACGGAGTGGAGATTCACGTGTTTCAAATAAAGAATCTTGCTTCTACGATTCCACATGACAACTCTGCCTCAGTCCCCTTCCTCCAGACTCAGAATTACAACATGAACTTCCAAATGAACTTCTAACCTACTGGCATGAACAACAGGCTTTAGCATCATAGTCTTCGCATATTTTAAGTCTTTAAAATGATCTCTCTCTCCTCCTTCATTCTCTCTTCCCTCTCCTCAGTGTTCATTGTTCTCATGCAAACATGGCTGTGATCTGTCCCATGTACACATACTTATTGGGGAAGTGAAGCTTACATGATAATTCTGAAAGTCTTTCATATTGTGTAAGAGAATGAATTGTACTGTCCATGTCTTCATCAGAAAATGTCACCTAGGGTTTCAAGAACAAGAATGTTTAATGCTTTATGAACAGGCTGAGCTTGCATTATTCATGTGAAAATACCTGATATGAACTATCTTTATGTGAACATTTCTCTCTCTCTCTCTCTCTCTCTCTCTCTCTCTCTCTCTAAGTATATAATCTGTTCTGTGGAAACTATTGACAAATAGAGTACTTTTTTCTTATTTGCTTTCCTGGTGAATGTATGTATAAATTTCCTATAATCCTTTGTCCCTACAAATGCTGTTGTTTGGGTTGGGTTTTGGGAGATTGTATATGAGCAGAGCTCTTCACAGTCCATAGTCCAGTGTATATCTGAATTTGTGCCACATCGCTAACTTGCTTTCTACAACTACCATTCCTTATCTGTACTCCCATCTGGGTACAGGACGGTACAGCTCCTTCCATGACCTCAACACCATTATTGAATTTTAATATTTTTTTAACATTTTTCAGTTTAAAGTTATATTTTTAAAAATCTTGGGAAGGGCTTAAACTGTCAATTCAGTATACTAAAATAGTTACATTGATTTAAATTTTTTTTTCTCTTCAAAATCTGGTTACTAATGTATTTTCAGCAGTTAATTCATCTCCTCAATTTTAGGTATTTAATCATGTATATTTCATAGTACCTTCTCAGCAGATTAAACAGCTCTGTTAATTTTGTCATTATATCTGATTTATATTCACCATTTGTTTAAATGTTTCTTTCTCCTAATCATGCTTGTAGATAGTTTTCCCCTTTTTTCTTTCTTTACACACCAAATCTGAGTATCGCTTTTACTGCCTTGTACATTCTCATGTTTATGAGGTCCTTCTACTGTTTTCTTTGGATTTACACTTTCTTTCTTTCTTTCTTTCTTTCTTTCTTTCTTTCTTTCTTTCTT
>NW_021604912.1:1149836-1170646 GCF_004785775.1 Grammomys surdaster | reverse complement strand
CTTTCTTTCTTTCTTTCTTTCTTTCTTTCTTTCTTTCTTTCTTTCTTTCTTTCTTTCTTATGATTTCTTAGCTTCTTTTTTTTTAGATCGTGATTTCTGATAAGAGTTATGGTTTAGATTTTCAGCTAGAGGACAGAATTAGGTCCTTGGGGCACACCATTGAAGGGGCTATTGAGACACAGGCCTTCTTTCTGCTTATACTCCAGGTCACAAGGGGTCAGAATAACTCTCTCTCTCTCTCTGTCTCTCTCTCTGTCTCTCTCTCTCTCTCTCTCTCCCTCTGTCTCTCAGTCTTTCTCCCTGTTTTTTGTGTTTCCATCTCTGTCTCTGTCTCCCTGTCTCTCTCTGTGTCTCTCTGTCTCTAATCTCTCTGTCTCTGTCTCTGCATCTGTCTCTATGTGTGTATGTGTGTGTGGGGGGGGATGGCTCTGCCTCTCTGTCCAGCCCTCTTCATGGCTATCCTGAGATGAACTGGTCTCTTCTACCATGTACTCTTACAATTGTACAGTGTAGCACATGGACAAAGTGACATGGACGAACGACTCTAGGTTAAACTGTCTAAGACCATGAATCAGTGATTCATTCAACATTTGAAGTTGACCAAGCCAGTTATTTGTAGTTAAAGATTCCTTTTAACTAATGGTGAGTAATAAGCATTTTAAACTCTGAGTGTGAACTATAGGGCAGCTGCAGCATCAGCTTTTGTAGGCCACACTGAAATATGCCAAGTGGTCTGTGCCAGTTAGCACATGTGCTAGCTCTGCTCATCACAAATATTTAACATCAGGCCCAAGGGAATCCTGGGATAGGCAAGGAAGAGAGGGAACTCTGACATTGGCTTCTGTGCTGGCATCCCTGGCATTTACTGAGATGAAAGTTAGGTTTTTGGGTATAGAGTCTTATAAGGCAACTTTAAGGGGAGTCCTACAGACTTGGAGCCCCCTTCAACCTTCCTTGAGGGTCTTCCTTTTATATATTTCATTTTCTAAGAGCATGTATAGCAATCACTGTGGTTTTTACTTACATGTCCCTAATGAGTAATGGTACTGAGCTTATTTTCATTTGTTTGTGAGGCCTTTTGATATCCTCTTTAGTGAATTGCTTCTTCAAGTCCTTTGTCCAACTTTAATTGGATTAGCTATGATTCCGCTTACTAATTATTGGAAGTCTTTTTATAATTCTTCCATGAATGCTTTGTTGCAGTTTCTATTGCAAATATCTCCTCCAACTTGGATTTCCCTTTTAAAATTGAGTGGTTGCTTCTAGTAAATGAAATTTCTCAGTTGTGGCCAAGTTTAATGTGAAATATTTTTTGTACATGCTGCAGTTGTGTTCCATTTTTAAGACCGTTCTTGTTATATCAGTAATGTTTTTAGTAATATTCTTGTAATACTGTTAACAATAAAAAAATTTAAATTTAGTCTTCTAAAAATCCAGATGTAAAGTTATTTATATTCTTTGAAAAACATTTGTTTTCTAATTCATTAATCTGTCTTTATCTTATATTTCTTTATTTTAACATTTTTGTTTAACAAAATATTTTAATATTGAGTTTAATTGGATATTCTTCTCCTCCTTTCTTGAGATGTATACATGGGTCATTGGTTTTTGAAGCTGTTTTTAGATTCATTCTCATTAAAACCTCTTCAGAGCTAACTCTCTAATATGTAGAAATTTAATGTTTAAATATTTATTAATTTTTAAAATTTAAATTGATTCAGAATACTTCTATTGCCACTTAGTTAAAAATTTTTTCTTTGTTCCCTCTTGCTTAAAGAACTGAGAATCTACATTTTATTACTGATGTATAGTTTGGTTATTCAATATTTAGGGGATACTTGTAATGCAGTCTTCCTATCAGAGTTTACAGTATGGTCTTAAGACCTAGTACTTGGCTTCTTTGTTTTTTTTTTTTAAATACCATGTTTAATCAAAATATATATTTGGCTATCACTGCCCATTCTAGTGTTCTGTGTATATCAAAGAAGGCATATTTGTAAACCAGACATGGATTCCCTGTATTCTTGATAGCTCCCTGTTGACATGCTTTGTCAGTTACTGTATTTGAATGCTTGCAAGTGGATTTATCAACTGTTTTATTGATCGTCTTATTTTTCTAAAATATTGATAGATTAAATTTTTATTATACAATACACTTTTAAAATATTTATATGTTACTCGTGTTCAACTTTAATTTTTTTAAAACCTACTTTTTTGGGTTTTTTTATTGGATGTTTTATTTACATTTCATATGTTGTCCCTTTACCCCATTCCCCTTCCCCACCCAGGAACCCCCTTTCCCCTCACCCCTCCTCCTGCTTCTCCGTGGATGAACCCCTACCTATCCCCCCACTCCCACCTCTCCACCCTCAAATTCCCACCCACTGGGGCATCCAGCCTTCATGAGACCAAGGATCTTCTCCCATCTATGTCTGATAGGGCCCTCCACCCTTACATATACAGCTGGAGCCATGGATCCCTCCCTAAATGCTCCCAGGCTGGTGGTTTAGACCCTAGGAGCTCTGGTTGGTTGGTATTATTGCTCTCCTCATGGGACCCAAAAACCCTTTCAGCTCCTACAGTCTTCACTCTAACTCCTCCACTGAGAACCCCATGATTAGTTCAATGTCTACCTGTGAGCATCTGCCGCTGAATATGTCAGACTCTTGCAGACCTCTAAGGAGTCATCTCTATCAGGCTCATGTCAGCATGCACTTCCTGACTTCCATATCAGCATCTACCTTTGGTGACTGTACTTGGGATAGATACCCAGGTGGAATGGTCTCTAGACGGCCCCTTCTTCAGTTTCGGTCCCTCACTTTGTCTCCATATTTGCTCCCTTGAGTATTTTCTTACTCCTTCTAAGAAGGACCGAAGCACCCCCAATTGGTCTTCCTTCTTCATAAGCTTCTTGTGGCCTGTGGGTTGAATCTTGGGTATTTCAAGGTTCTGGGCTAATATCCAATAATCAGTGAGTGAATACCATGTGTTCAAAACCTACTTTTAATGTTGTTTTTCAAATACTTTAACTTCCATTTTAGCCCATCACTCACCACAGGTAGTGGGAAAAAAAGAGATATGGGGAAAGTGGATCTGTTTAGAAAGATTTTTTAGAGCAGCTCCCATCTGTGCGGTCTGGAAATCGGCAGTTCAGTTCACAGATTATCAGATGAAGCTTGATCCACTTGCAAACACATCACAGAAACACCAGCAGCCCAGTTAGGTTGAGTCAGAATTGCAAACATGAATCAGCAAGGGATGGTATGACCTAGCAGAGACTGCCAGGCCTTGGCTTCAACACAAGTCAGCAAGAAGAGCCGGAAGGACATCAGTTCTCCGGTGTGCCTCTCTCAGGGAAGCCAAGATCAGCAAAGACATGGACCCACAAACATTGCACAGCTAGCTCTATAAGCAAGCCTACCTCAGACTCCATCACTGTCCTCTGAGTTCTATTTATACCCTCCAAATATCATGTGTTCTCCATTGGTCACGCCTCAGCAGGATTCTTGCCTCAGCACATGCATCTGTTTCAGCTGACACCAATCTACCTATCAGCCTGAGTCTGAGGAAGCAGCAAGAAATTGCAGCACACCACCAGAAGCTTTTTTTTTTTTTTTTTTTTTTTTTTTTGGCGAGTTTCTCTCTGTGGAGTCCCAACAAATGCATCTCGGCTATACAATGTAAGCCAGGCCAATACATGTGTTTTGTTAGCAAATAATCCTTCATCGTGTGTCCTTTTAAGTCCTTGCATTAGCAGGACATCTTTTCACCTGTGTCTGCTTCAGCTAAATGTTCCTTCATGAGTCTGCCTTAGTCTTTTATCTGTGTTCACTTCAGTAAAACACTCCTTCACATGTTTGCCTCAACAAAACACCTTTTAACACAACTGAAATTCTAAAGAACCCTTAAGTTTCCACTTGACTTGAGGGTTAACCTTTTTGTGATTATGTAATCCTTTTGTTCCGTCAGCAGTACTTTTACATATAGAGTAATCTTTATTGCTCATATACTAAGGTTAACTTACTTTCCTATTAATTGATGGCTGAAAATACCCGATTTTCTATATCTGAACTTTAGCATTTTTTACAGTTCCTCCAGTTCCTGAGTGGCTGTCTTTGATCTGGTTTGATACTGCAAATATAAAAGTTCATTTAAAAATGAGGTAGGTACTGAACATAGGAGTGCCTCTCTGTAATGGCCTCTTTCCTGGGATCTGGCTCCCCTGTCTCTGCCTTTGTTGGCAATTCTTTGATTTATTCTTCTACATATAGAGACACAGTATCCACATACAAGTGTATATAAATATATCTTTAATCCTTATCTTCATTTTTTTCCAATCAGAAACTTTGGTCTGCTTTAATCAACTCGATGACAATGGTGAACAAAATTGTCAGTGAATCATTTCAAAACAAAACACAGGGACAACAAAAAACAAGGACGCTAAGATACAGAATCCATGAACCTTTGATTCAGGGGTATAGGAAATTATTCCACAACATCCTTCTCAAATTTATACTTTAATGTATAGAGAAACCATAGCGACTGATCCTTTGCTTTCCAGCTGATTAATTAGATGTTTTCAGGCTGGGCTGGAGCTACGTCAAGAAAGTGTTTTGTCCCTGAAGAAGCTTCAAAGGACTAATACCTAGATGATGAAAACATCACACAGATTACTGAGTAACAAACAAAAGACACAGTAAAGATTGAATTAATGTTTCATTCCACCTCCAAACTTCATTCACTTCCACAAAACCCTTCAATAATGATAGCAAACCTACTCAGAAATGAATAGAAAGTTCTGGTCTATGTAAACTAGTGGTGGAATAAATTCCACTAATAAAGAAAGGAAAAATCCTAAGTACTATGTAAATAAAACCCAGGGAAATAGTTCATTACGAGAAAGGAATTTGAATTTGCATTGATATATGTGATATGAATGTTGGGGTCCAGCTGTGGTTCTTCCTTCTTCATTTTCTCCCTCATGGTATACAGATGCTGCTGCATACCTGGCTGGAAGAATGAAGCCTAGTTCTTAACTCAGAGAGGTGGAATCCAGCTGGGAGTAAGTACAGGGAGGTAGGGGAGTTGGAGGAGGGCTTTTTTGCCAAGGATTTTAATGAAACAGCTCTGTTAGACAATCTTAGCTTGTGCACATAACTTTATTCAAAGTGGGCTTGGATGCATAATTTTACTATGGGTGGACAAGGGCTATATTTGAACTTTGGAGAACAGGAAGGAGTTTTAAGGGTGAATGAAATCATTGGCTGGAGTTTAAAATGCTGTGAATGGCTCATTTGTATGGCGAGGCATTCCAAGAATCCCAGGTACTTGCTGGATGTATCTTTATTGTGAAAGAAGAAGTAGGTTTGCCAAGAACTATGTGACATTCCTCAGGTAGAAGACTGGGGATCAGGCTCCCTAGATCAGACAGAGAAGAGGAAGCCCCACTAAGAAAAGGGGGTCCTCCATTTTGCACTGAGCTCAGAGAAACTATCTTGATATTTATACCTTAAATATCAAGGTATAACAAATTTCAATGTAACTTTAATTTGATGGAAATAAAGAGATAAACAGTGTGCTAAACACATCATACGTGGACTTTGAAGATAGGTTTGCAGAGACTACTCCCAATGGGTAGGATCTCCTTAGCACTGTTCATTCTAAAATTTGTGTAACAATTAGCAAACAAGGAAGCTACCTTTAAAAGAGATTTCGACTTGGACTTGGGAGCCATGAGCTGTAACTCCAACTGCTCTTCAAAATACCTGTTTGACATGGTGCAATTAAGTCGATCTTTTAGAAATTCTGATCTTGAGGTATAAAATGAAAAAAAAAATATCATATTCGTCTACCCTGAGCAAATCAAACCAGGCAATGCACACGAAAGCACTTTAATGGAAGGTGCTGCACATTCTAGGAGAATTATTATTCTTTAATTCTAATTTGCCCTTTAGCTGAATTCTCTTGTAAAAGCCTTGAGGACTCCCAAAGTAACTTTTTAAAGACAGGCTTTCTGTATGCTGACTGGGAAAAATTAATCAGACTAGAGAACACAGTTGAAAGATCAAAGAGAAGAACTGAAGGGTGTGTAATTGGCACTCTATAAAGTATTGTGTTTCTCCAATCATCAGACATTGCATCCTAACACCTAATGTGATAGCATCAAGAAGATGGGTCTGTAAAATGGTTGAAGCTATGAAGCCTCCTGTCATGAGTGTGATTGGCTCCTATATGAAATAAGCCAAGGAAGCAGTAATGCATCTTACCTCAATGTGAAGACACGGCATCAAGTGCCATCAATGGGTAACAAACCCAGTCTATTTCACATCTGGTAGTGTACTGATCTTCGATTTCTTAGCCCAGAGCTACTAGAAATAAACTGTTTTACTTATAAGTTTCTCAGTCTTAATTATTTTTTTAAAAGCAAGACTAAGTATCTAAGATCTGTAGATGTATACAAATGCGTAAGCATAAACAAATTATATATACATACACCATAACTCTAGTCTGTAATCAAGTAAATAAATCGAATGTGATGTTGCAATTTTCCACTTTCTTTTAGCACACAGCAGAATAAATGGGAAGAACTTCAAAGCTGGTCATTTTTCTTCTTTTAATATACTGGGAACTCTTCCATGGAATCAAATTGTTTATTTGTAATATCCTTTAATCAGCTGCTTATCCATAAACATGATACCTATTTCTTTATTGCTATTATTTGTTTATTCAATGTGACATTTTAAACACTAGTGCAACAGAGTCTATGATGAGCATCACATATATGAGGTCCATGCATTATCCTCTGTGCTCTAAAAACCTGTTTAGATCTGCCATCCTGTTGTGTTAAGGTCTTGAAAAATTGTCCAGTTTAGAAATAAATTATGATTTCATCTTATTTTAATGATTTACAATTATTGTGTTTGGAACAAAAATTTCTAAAGTATGTAAAAGATAAAAAATATGAGCTCATGTAAAAAAGATACTAGTTGTACTTACTTTCTAGCAAGTGTGAAACACATATTCATCCCTGAAAAAGAAGGCATTCAAGTATTTGGGTTACATATATGCAGATGGAGATACATTCTCTATAAAGATTACAAATTCTGTGACTTTCCATTCGTCTAATTTTATATTAAGGTTATAATGAATCTTATATGAACTCAATATCCTTTATGCCATGTCTAGTTACAAAATATATCTACACGTAATCAAGAATTATTAAGAATCTGAAGCATTGGAGAAATGGCTCAGCGGTTAAGAGCACTGACTCCTCTTCCTAGATGTACTGAGTTCAATTCCCAGCAACTACATGGTAGCTTACAACCATCTGTAATGGAATCTGAACCCCTCTTCTGATATGTCTGAAGACAGCTACAATGTACTCATATACATAAAATAAATGCTTTAATATAAAAGAATCTGGAGCATAGCTCTATAGTATATCGCTTGTCTAGCATGGAGAAGGCCCCGGGTTCAATCCTCAGTTTTGTCAAATTCACTCCCTGACTCAGCCTGCTGTATTTCCCAATTACTGACATAATATCCCTCTGTACAGTGATCTCCATCCTAGAACATGTCTGCCTTTCTTCTACTCATTCTTTGGCATTTTATTATAGTGTTTACTTGGTCTTGGGAAGCCTATGTGAGTTTGCACATGCTATTCTACAAATTATCTATATCTTCCAGGTCTTCTTGCAGTTAATCCAGTCCCCTTGACTTCTTGATAACTTCCTGTAGGAAAAGTAGTTTATTATTTGGATGATTCTACAATTAATAGAAATTATCTTTATTATCTTGTGAATCTTTACCATGTGTTGATGTTTTGTCATCTCCATGGTTTTTACCCTTGAGATTAAGCCCACACACAGCCTTTCAAAGAGAACTATTGTCTTTCTCTCTGCCTTGCTATGTGGAAGTCTGTGGAAGTCCCATGTATGTAGTTCTGAGACAAGAAAGGCCTAGCCACTTTGTATGGAGATGTCTGTCTTTCACTTTGCTTTTAGTTTCCTTATGGGCCTGTATGATTCGGTTCTCTTTAGTAGAACCAGTTTTAAGTGTCTGCTATAAAGTTTCAGACAACACCTGGATTAAAAGGAAAATCATGTTCAAGTCACTGAGATTTTAGAAGCACTATGTTACATCAGTTAGTACTAATTATCCTGTCTAATATGCATAGTGGTTCTAAAAGTGTAGTTACTGGCATTACAAAAATGTAATGAATGCAGCATTTGGACATAAGATTAGCATAAAGCTGCAAGGAGCCCAACCTGGTTACTGTGCTTGGGGGATGAGTAGAATATTGTTTTTTTTTTTTAAATTGTTATTACTAAGGAGATACAGGGGACTAGTGGTAGACAGAAAGCTATTTCTTAAAGGGTATGTGACTAACCAGTAATTATCCTTCTTGTAATCAGAAGTGAATAATAATAAAATAGATATTGTGTGTGGAAATTTTGAGTAGTGAATCTTTGGAATAGCTGTTAGAGAAGCCAAAATAGTAAGAAGTATCAGATGGGTTTTTAACAACAAATGCCCAAATGGGTTAAAGTGATTTAGGTCAAAGAGCAGGCTGATCTTGGAGGTGGTTTTAATTAAACTGAGGAAGAGCTATGAGGACAATAGGGAAAGGGAGGAGCACGGACCTAACAACCTCTCTAGGCTTCCTGTGTGCTTGTGGCAATTGGCAGGAAAAGTAAATTAATCAGAATTTAAGTATTTAAGGGGATTAGTCAACTAAGAAGCATCAAGATTAACATGGAAAAGTGCTTTCTGAAACTTTACAGCAAGCACTTAAAACTGAGCTTGCTACAGAACATTGATCCACATGTGCCCACTGGATACTAAAGTAGGGTGAAAGCAGGCATGTCTGCTTTCCTGTGTAGGTCTTGACTTTGAGCCAGCCAGTGGCTGAGCTCTGCATAGTCATGTTAACCACTCAAGGAGGGTCAGCTTAAAGCCCTGTGAACACTCAATTTAGCTCTTCACCCATGAGGCTAAAGGCCAAAAGATAGGCATTTTATTTTCAGCTTTCAAACCCTCTTGCTCCAGACTCCTTAAAGATCCCTGAAGGCCTCTAGCCATTGTTTTAAACCTGATGTCACCTAGGATTTCAGAAACAAGCAACAATCCTCAGGACAGATGACCTGTTGCTCTCCATGTGTGGGTGGAGGACCAACAATCATGTTTGAGAAGCCAGATTACCCCCTTCTGGTGATGATAGGGATCACAGTTTCTTGAGACCACATTGCACAGGCAGAACTGAGATGGCCATCAATCAGGGTACATCCTGACGAAGGCTGCCTAATTATGTCTACCTCTTGGATCCTGCCCAGTTTTTTCTGTTCTTAAATACAAAGCCAATGGTTTTGTCAGCATAATAAAGATGGGCATTAGTCAAGCAATGACTTGGTGTTCCTCTTCCTAGCACATACCATTGATGAATTTGCGCTTGATTTTCATTTTATCTTCGATTGCCATATTGATACGAAATATGACCAAGCATAGGTCAGCATGTAAAGCTGAGAATTTTGTTCTGATATTTTAGTAAGGAGACAAATTCAGAATCTTGTCTATGAATATTCTGATATGCCTATGTTAAAGTGTCATAACTTTCCTGTAGAATTCATGGCTATGACTGATATGGAATACTTCACTTTTCTTTTAAGTGTGTGGGAGGTTCTCCTACAGTAACTGTCTTAGAGTCAGTCAGTCAGTGAAATCAATGTTCTGAACTGTGTGTGTGGTGGGGCTTGAGGTGAACACATATGCATTCAGGCACACATGAACACTGAGGAAGAGAGTTGAGGGGAATGATGTGTTAGTTTTCAACTCTGACTCCAAGATTGACATTTCCATCCTAACAGGGAAGACTGGTCAGCCTAGACACACTTGCAACCACCCATTTCTCTTTCATCTGTGGGTAAACCACCGAGTTTTACTTGCATGTCCTTCTGTGACAGGCAGTATTAGAGACTAAAAGAGATTCCAGGGAGAACAGGGCTGTGACCATGTTCTCGTCTACTGCTTGTGCACGTGTCTGCAGTATATGCCACAGCAGCACTGGGCCTCTGCAGAACATGTTCCCTGCAGCTCCCAGCACCAATCAGCTTGTCTAGCATCCCTTTGGTATAGAGTGTCATCTGTATGATGGCTCCTTCTTAATAGCTCTCCTAGATGGTTTCATTCTAGCAAATTTTAGATGGCAGATTTCCATTCTAGGCTTCCTGCTAGATATGCTAGATAGCACAGTGACATGGAAGACCTCTTGAGGCATACAATGGACTCATTAGTGAAGCTGGACTTTATTTTAGTTCAGGATCAGGAAATATCTACTGTAAAAGCTCTGGATTAGGTGTTCTGTTTAGAACCCCTGTAAGGGCTTCTCTTTATATCTGCTATACTTATATCTTTCAGCATTCTTTGCAAAGCACTAATTTCTGACCACCCATCCCCATTAGTGTTAATAGTGTTTCATATTAGTTTCCTTGTCATTTTTTTCTCTTGATACTACCAAACAAATGGGGTTAAATGGTTACTTGTACACTTGGATAGGTGTGTGTGTGTGTGTGTGTGTATTTCACTCATGGGAGCAGAGCATCAGGGTTGTTGTCAAACAAAAGGGGTTGGCAAAGTAAAGTTTGTGGTTCCCAGATATCCCTCTAGATATGAATCAAGTCTCCTTTGCAGCTGGCTTACATGCTACCTAACATTTTGTTCCTTACTTGTAGTTTCATCCTGTAGAAGTAAAGAATAGAATTCATCTTCATTGTGTTTTCTGTATAACCGAATATCTTTATAGGCAATGTCATATCTAGGTGGTGAGCCTTGGATCCTGGGTGCCCAATATGTGAATATAGCTATTCAGTATTGTTGGTCTGATGATTTCATAATAATTCACATTCTTTAGGTTTCTCAATACTTGTTATGTAATTAATAGAGAACAATTCATAATACTTTATCCTCTCTGTTGAAATAACACTAAGTTTTAGGTTTTCATAAGAGCAAATGGGTTGAAAAACAGACAAACTAAATACAATGACCTCCATGGGAAACACTGTAACCTGTTCTAAAGAGGGCATCATGACCCAACCTAATTGGACAAAGTCTTTTGCTGAGTCTCTTAAACTTCTACATTTCTGTTAGTTTTTTAGGATGAAGACTCAGGGAAGAGAGACTTGATGACAAGAAGGAAAATTTAGTCACAGCACCATGAGGCATAATTAGTAAGGGAAGACAATTTGCAATCTTTTGAAGTGAGAAGTCAGTTGTAAACAGACTGATACAGCAGAGGCATGGGAAGCAAGATTCCAAGTAATAGGAAGCCTTTGCTGAATGAAAAGGCACTTGGGTGTAAACAGTGGCCATGGACCACACCCACGACTCTTCATAGAAATACCAAGAGGAAGCCTTCTTTTCATGAAGACAATTTATAAATCAGGCTCTATGGAGAAATCAGATTTTCTTTCTCTTTGTTTTTGGTTTTTAATGCAGTCTTGAAGTAATAATGGAACCAAATCACTGGAAAAGCTCAGCTTTCTTCTTTGGGTCAGTAAACACCCACCAGGACCAGATTATGCTTTTATATGCTCTGAAGTAGACACATACAGCATCCAAGAAGGCTTTTCTTTGTTTTTCAGTGTTGCTCTTTTTTACCCCTAATAGCTAGGATTATTGTTTTTAAACCTCACACTCCAAGTAGTAAAGACTACAATTCATCTTCCTTTCATTTTCTGTATAACTGAATATCTTTATAGACAAAATCATACCTAGGTGGTAATCCTTGTATCTTGTGTGCCAAATATGTTAATATAGCTATTCAGCATTGTTGGTCCGATGGTTTCATAATCATGCAAGTCCTTTAGGACACTGTTATAGATCAGACTTGATTTTCTTCTTAACCAAAGCCTTGATAGTTATAGAAGCTGGGTATCATACATCAAACTGGAGCTGTTCCAACTCCATCTCTTAGATGAGTTAAGAATATACTCAGGATTTTGATTCAGATTGCATATAGACTTTAAATTGATATTTGTAGGATGGTTATTTTGACAATAGTAATTGTACTTATCTACAAATATCTTTACATTTTCTAGTGTCTTCTTTATTTTTTCAGTCTTAGTTATGAATTTGTCCACGCATGTATGTTTGTGTGTGTGTGAGTGTGTGTACATGTGCACACACACACACACACACACACATCTTTCTATAGAATCATGCCCCTGTGATCAAGAAAGGAGGTTATCTGAGAGGTATGAGGACTCCTAGGGGGAGGTGAAGGAAGAAAGAGGAAGAGAAAGTAACTGAATTCTATTTTAATTTTAAAAGTATTTTTAAAATGAAAAATGATTTTATTCAGTTGTCATAATAGATTAAAAAATCTTTAAACAAGGTTTTGCTTTACTCCCATATCAAGAACAATTTTTGGCAATTGCTTACAGTGTGGTTACAGCAATTCCAACCATCATATCTGCATATAAGACAGAGGAGCAAAGATTAGGAAAAAGATCTCTTCTGCCACATTCTCTTGAATCATGAAGGTATAAGCATCATTTTTTAACCTTTCAGTCAAGATCAAATATAGGAAGGAGACCTTTTCATTTGCTGATTCCCTTATAGGCATATGTCCATTGATATATGCCTGCCCATAGGAGCAAGGAAAGCTGGGGGTTAGAAATCAAATTTGTGTGCATTGCACATTAGTTTACATTACATCCTGGATGGTTCAGTAATGGCTGTGTTCACACTGGAGAGGCTGAGACCCAAATAGCTTCTCAGTTCATGAGTCTCGGTGCCTCAGCAGTCTGAGTCAGGCACTAAAAGTTTAAAGGATTCCTGAGAAGCCATGGTCTTCAGTCCATGGCAAACTGCTGAAGAATCTGGGTGCTGATGTCAGCAAGGAATGGTGATCGAGGCATCAGAAACAACAGCAACAAAAACCCAAGAGTAGATGAACGTGTTACCACAATAAAGAGACAAACAAGGCAAATGTAAATCCTTTTTGTCCTCCTTTTCTCACTTTCTTTTACCTGGACATGGATACTGGACATTACAACCCACATTTAGAGTGGATCTTCCCACTTCAACTAAACTGGCTTAAAAAAATCCCTCACAAGTGGCTTAAATCCAGATCCAATCAGGCTGACAAGCAAGATTTACCATCCTTGTGTGTAAGGATCTGACTCTTGAAAGAATGGATTTTTTTTAAATGAAAGATTTTAATAATCTTGCTAACATTCCCCTCTCCATTTTTAGGAAAGTACTGGACCAAAGTCATACCTTGGCTTCTCTCCTAAGACCTGGATTATGTCAGATGGATCAGAAGCCTTGTCAGCAACACCAGTATGCCACCAGACATAGACTACGGACATTGCCACAGCCCAGTTCAATGCCTGACATGCTGTGCAGAGGGTGGTTCACTTCTGATTCCCTGATCTGTTTTTTTCCATATTCTGTGTGTATATCTGATTCTTTGTCTCTCCTTCCCTCTATGACTCCAATTCTGTCTTTGTTTTATATATGAATGTGTGTGTCCCATTATAAATACCTATCACCACAGGCACAAGGAAAACAGTGTCAGCTGCACAACCTGCCCATCATTCTAATCCTTCCCCAGCTCTCTGCCTGTGCAGCCAGTTCCCATTCTTTTCCTTGCCTGGGGGTTGCAGGGTGGGGGAGGTCAGGGCTCTACAGATTTTAGAAAGGACAGGGCTGGCTGCTGTTCTATTGTAAACTTTTGTTGAACTCCCCAGAGCTGTGGCTGGGAATCTTTTGTTTATATTTGTAAACTAAGTGGATTTGACATGGAAGTCACCAAGGGAAAGTATATTTGGAACATTGAAATGCCACATTGCAGTCACATTTCTAATCGTGACTGCCCTCTGAAACCCACACAAAACCAATGCCTCTAGTCCTCCGCTTTCTTGCCACCATGTGGCTCTCTTTGCAATTCCACAGTGTGACAAGAACAAGATTTCACTTAGAGCCAGACTTGACACCAAGTGAACATGAACACAGGGGTTTATATGTTTCTCTAAACTCTCTGTTTAAGGAGCTACAGAAAGAGCAAAAGAATCAGAGACTTAGGTTCCAGCCAAAGAGCTCTGTGCTGACCTGCCGGATGGGTGCTGGTTACAGTCTTTAAGGGAAGAGGGAAGGCATATTTAATAAAACAAAAGTGCAGTGGTGCATGACAGTGTGCCCCTGGGGAGCTATCAACACTATGCAGGCAAAGTGGAAATTTCTCTCAGCTAGCTTACTTTCAGGCTTAGAACTCACTCTTAGCCTTCTGGCCTTTCCTCAGCCATCTCTCTTTCTCTCAGCCTTAGAGTTCAGTTAATGGACTCAAGTGCATGATTAATTTTAATGTCATGTGTACAATCAACTCTCCTAAGGTGACGGTATCTACATCTTAAAACTACCTACTCAAAGATCCCTGGACTCATGGAAGATACAAGGAAGGGCTCCTGGATGGACAGATTGCAAGTTGAAAAGTAGGCAGGGAGAGGAGTTTTGAGAGAAACCAGCTGAATTCATTTGCACACCTATAACAAAAAGAAATCTTGATCTGCCTGAAAATTATGAAATTGAGTGATCTGATGTTGGCCAAGCTCTGGTGGCTATTTATGCTATACCTGTCATTTTATAACTTAAATCCTGTGTTGCCCAATCAACAATGTCCAATGCAAGCATGGGGCATGTGAGGTGATTTATTCAAGAGAACTTTCCAGAATGGCTGATGTACTCTATTCTCCCAATCACTACTTGTCCAAAGACAGCTTTTAGAAAGGACTTGTTAATATATGCGTGGCTTATTTTGGCTGTCCATAGAGGTACAAAGCTTCCTCTTTTCTTCACCTCTGTTCAGGACACAGCATATAATAAGAATAAATGACAGCATTATTCTGCCTGTCCCAGATTGGATGCTATAAGATAGGTATTGTTGTAATCTTTGTGTTAACTGATTCCAAGAAGTACAGTCTGATCTGTGAAACTATCTTTCTCCTTATCACATATACATTCTCTATATATGTAAATAACATACACACACACATATATGTGTGAGTGTGTTTTTGTGTGTGTGTGTGTGTGTGTGTGTGTGAGATGTATGATGTATCCCCATACTCATCACACTCATAATTGTAGTGGATAGAAGGTTGAGGTGGTGGGTCAGCAGTTCAAAGGCAGAATCTCAACTAAATGATGAGTTGGAGTCCAGTTTAGGATATACAAAACTTTGTCTCAAGAAATAAATTGGAAAATAAACAAAATGTGATAAGTGAAATGAAATTTATATTTAATCAAAATCTTTAAACCTGAAGGTACATGTCAGTTAGCAGAGCACATGCCAGCCATGCATCCTTGACTGTCATCCCCAAGACTACATGCAAAGGAAGCAGTGGCAACCAGTTCTTATCTCGGATTTAGAAGGTGGAGAGAGTCAAAGCTAGACTGCACTACTTAACAAGTTTAAGGCCACCTTGGAACCATTCTTAAAAAAAAAAATACCAATCAAAGCAGCAAGCAAACAGAAAGGAAATGAAAACTAAACAATAAAACATGACAATAGAAAGACACAAAAGCCCAGAAAACACAGGCTCTTTCACTTTCTTCATCAGCTGTTCCTTTGGTCTATCACTTGGGTGATCTCTGTATATCATGAGAACTTTGCCACCTTCTCCTGTTAACAGTGTTTTAAATACTTTTAGCCAAAGCATAAAACTGGAGCAGTTGAAAGCCATGTCCTGGAAAAGACAAGGCTCTGACCATTCTCAGTCTGCCAAACACATCTCCCTCAGGGAGGTATCTTCTCCCTGTCCCAAGGTTGTATCTAGCTGTTTATTATAATTATGAATTTCAAGCACAACATGGAAGAAATGATGGACACAGTGTCCTCCAGGCTATCTTAGGACTCTGTTATAAACACAGAACATGAAGTGATGCCTTTTGGTTTCTTCACTTTGTTCTCCTGAGTGACATTCCTAGTCAAACCCAATAATGAAAGACGCAGGGGAGGACATCTCATTTGTTTAATGGTAAAATGGCAAAAAAAAAAAATGCAGTCCAAGAACTTAGTAGGTAAGACCACAGTTTTTCTCAAACATAGAAGCCTGATCCAAGATCTATCTGCAAACCAGATCATCAGTGTCCAAGAAAGCTGAGCTCATATCTTTAGGACTTTGCTGAGACACTAGGGAGATGGCTTGAGAAAGAATTCAGGAAAAAGAGGCAAAGATCTATGAAAATAAAGCAGACACACCAAAAGTGACAGAGAGAAATTACACATGATAACCAAGGAGGGAATACTGTTAAGACCACATTTCAAGGCCAGCTTGAAGGTCATTTGCAGACTAGTTCCTGTAAAATCTCAAATGGCAGAATTAAAGCTAATGCTATATCGTTGGTAATTCTATTATTATTCGTTCAATTGTACATTCACAAATTATACCTCAATATTTAGAAGACTGACTCAATCTTAGCCTTTAAAAAAATCACCATGGAGACCATAGCTGACTAACAATTCTGTCTCCAGTGGGAAGGCCCTCCTACACAGGCACATTTTTTTTTTTTTACAGGCATTTAAATGCTGGCTAAGACATCTTCCCATCAGAAAGAAAATCAGTCTGGATTCATGCACCTAGTCTTAATGGAACTAAATTTCTCTAAAAGGTTAATTTCTGCCTTCAGCAATGCCTTCATAATGGGCTATTATGCAGAAAACAGTGGAGAAATGTGGAGCGCACCGTAGTTGATGTCACTATAAAGTGATTTTGAAAAATAAATACAACGCTGAGTACTGAACTGCAAGGAGCAGTCCCTTCCCTGCCTCCTGGGGCTAACTGCATGTGACCTCATTGTTTGCCTCCTAAACCTCATGACTTGATTTATTCTGGGCAATTCTCTTTCCTAACCATTCCCTGGCCTCCAATTCCAGGAAAATCCACATTGCCATGAAGGGATTGCAAGGAATTTTAGCCAGCCTTGTATTATGTATTGTCTGAACAGTTCTTTACTAACACACTAACACACTCTTGCCTCTTAGAAAGTGAAAGAACTGGACTATTGGCTTTATTCAAATAAGTAAAATATTATGAAATACCAGAGAAATACTATGAAAAGGAAATTCTCTCTCCCTTCCCCTTTTTCTTAGTCACTCTCTGCTCTCTTCTTTCTTTCTCCTCTCCTCTCTCCCTCTCATCTCCTCCTTTCCTCTTTAGCATATCTCTCTCTCTCTCTCTCTCTCTCTCTCTCTCTGTGTGTGTGTGTGTGTGTGTGTGTGTGTGAGAGAGAGAGAGAGAGAGAGAGAGACAGAGAGAGAGAGAGAGAGACAGAGAGGAGCGTGCACATATGTGCATAGGTGCTATGCACATGTATATATGTATGTACATGGCAGAAGACAATCTCAGTTGTTTCTTGGATGCCATGCAATTTCTCTTTGAGATAGGTCTTCTGTGTGATCTGAAACCCAGCAAACCTCAGAGGGCTGCCTCTCTCTGTTTCCCCAGAACGAGGACTGTATGCATGTGCCATCACACCTGGAATTTTTAATGTAGCTTCTGGAGATTGAACTTATGTTCTCAGTAACTTTACTGCGTGAGCCACCTCCTCACTTCTTGTATTAGGAAATATTACATGGCATGTTTAAATAGATTGATATAAAAAGATGTTTAGGGGAAGTACGAAGAGCTTTGAGGTAAGTCTTGGGAGCCTAGGTTTGAAGCCTGCGCTTCTAGTTGTGCCTAGTGCGCTGGTCCTCCCATAGACACAGCTTGTCCGTCAGTAACACGATGCAAGCTAGATAAGAGGCAGCTTTAATTCCTTTCAACATTATAGTTCTATGGTTCTGCAATTACATTTGTCTTGTCCTTTAGAATACCAAACAGAACCACAAATAGGCATTTAATAAACATGTCTAGATAGCATTGCTTTTTTATGTTTACTGTCTTTCTTCCCCTAAATCATTCTGGCTTTTTAATGTCTTCAACTTAAGAACTTGCAAACTGTACATTTCATTTTGTTTATATATTTAGGCAGCCATGATGCCTTCGGGGTTATGATTATAAATGATGATATTGGCTTGTTATGAGAAGCAAATAAGTCCAGGAAAATGTTTCCCAGTAGAATTCAAAGTGTTTCCACCCCAGCCCCCTACGATCACACTTTGAATTTTCAGATCAAATCAAATTTACAGATGTCTTATTAGCATGTGGAATATTAGTGGAATGGTAACAAAAGATACACTATTTATCATTTTAGCTTCAATATTTTTCAATGAGAAAATTTAACATTTATGTACTTCCTAGGGAAATTCTTTTACATTGTCCTGTTTTGCTTATAATAATTTTATGTCATTCAATCATGAATCCTGGAACAGTTAACACAAAGCAGAGAAATGCTTTTTGGTGTTTTGTTTTTGGTTTTGGATTTTTGGTGGTTTTTTTTTTGTTGTTGTTATTTTCTTTTCTTATTTTTTACTCTTTTTGAAAAATCATTGTTTATTTATTTAAAGGAAGTTATGTGTCAAGTGAAAGCAGAGAACATATTGACTAAGCTCAGAGGTCAAACTGAACATATTACTTTCTAATTAAGCTTCTCAGAGGTCTCTCTCTTTCTCTGTAATTTTTTCACTCTATCACCCAAAGCAATGTCCTTAAACAGAACGAATCTCTTCTTCAATGGCTGCCACTAGACCTCTTCCTGTCATTGGCTCTCAGGCTGACCCTTTGTCTATGTGATAGTGGGAAATAGATTGACAATCACATCCCTCCCTCTCTTCACAGTTGCCCTGGGTGCCCAGTAACACTGGACTTGCTTTTTCAATCTAGCGTTCTTTCAGAGAAGTGACCTACCTACAACTACTGTCAGGTTTAAACTGGAATAAGAACTAAGGCCTTCAGGCTTCCTCACTAGGACCATTTGCTCTACCCTCTGTGGTCGGATATGAGTGTGAGCCCTCAACTACATTTTTACTTGAAATTTATTTGTGCTTTTACTGGTAGCACTCAAGGTACAACAAATTGCCAGATTTGTGGAATTCGTGGGCAGGGAGGCACGGGAGAAAAGAGAAATGGCTAGGGAAGGACGGGCGCATAAACTGCACAGCTTCAGGGGATCCACATAACAAATGCCTTTGCCTCTGCTTACTAAAGCATTAGTCTGCTAAAGGGTGGTTATACAATTGGAAAAAAAAGAGAGAGAGAAAGGCAGGTATGCGATCTCCAGAGACAGGTTCCTTCTGGTTTACACGGTCTAAGGAACATGCCCTGTTTATCTGTGAATATGATATATAGCATTTCAGAAAGAGTCAGAGATGAATGCCAATGACCATAAGGAAAGCTATTATTGGGAGTTTGCCAGCTGTATTCAAACTCATCAGTAATATCAAGAAGTTCTGATATTTTGGAAATTCCACAGCTTTGAACTGTTTATTTGAGTGGTATCTCATGTTCTAACATAAACCTCTTTATTTTTTTCTCATGTTTTTGTATATATTTTATAGGATCTCATATATTCCAGGTTGTCCTCAAAGTTACTATATCACTGAGGACAACCATGATTTTATTTTATTTTTTTTGTATTTCTGGCTCTAACTCCTGGGCACTGAAATTAAAGGCATGTACTATCATTCCTGGTTTATGCAGTGCTAAGGTCTCATGCATGCATACCAGGGTGGCACTCTTCCCAACATTTCCAGCTCTTTAGAGGGTTCCACCCTTTCCTGAGTGCTCCCATGGTTCTTCTATAGTTGCCTTTCCTATACTATGCAGGTCAAAGTAAGTGGGAAACATCCAACTCTGACCTCAGCCTACAGGATAGGTAATTTATCACAAGACTGAAATACAGCTAGAGATATTTGAGTATTTATCAGAGGCCAAGGAAATGTAGACTGGGGGGAGGAAGGAGGCACACTCTATGTAGTTAAATGAGAGATTTAAGTTATGCAAACATGCACAAAGCATGTATGGTCCATGGGGGCAAAGGAAGGAAGAGAAAGAAGAGGAGACGTTCATTGTTAAGATGCCTGTTCTTTTACTTTTGAAAAGGCTCTGTAGCACTTGCAAGAGTAAGAGGGGTAAAGGGAACAGCCTCTGCCCCAGCCCCCAGCCCACAATAACCATGTACTCCTAGCTTAGCAATCTCAAGTAAGAAGTTTTGGATCTCTAAGAAATAAGATAAAAAGAGATTGTGGTCAGATTGGGCCAGAAACTCCTGCAAACAAGGCATGTCAGGAGACAGGCCCTGTCCAGCCTTCCCATGTGGGGCTGTGCTCTCTGTTTTGAAGCCACTCTGCCTTTGCTTCTGCATGGCTCATGGTCTTGTTCAGCTCTAACTCCTTTATCTGTTTAAAGTAGATTAGGCTAACGTGAGGATCCAGCATTTTTATTACTTTCATTTGCATAGCATCCTTCATGGACTCCATTGCCTTCAGACATTTCCAAATGTTTCCCTGTTCTAAATAAATCATTTTCTTGCTATTTATAGTTTAAATGGCTCCTACAGGGATCTCGATATACAATTTCTTCTTGTTTGACTTCATACCTCTAAGTTTATTGATTGATGCAGTTATATAGAGAAAAACATATACAGTTAAATGTATGACCTACATGTACACATATATGTATGAATGAATAAGCAGACAGGTAGACACACGTATATCACTTCTTATTTAAAGGAGACTGGTCCTCAGACTACCTTTCATATAACAAGAGTTACAGATGTTCAAGTCCCTTATATAGAATGTTGTCTATGTCTGCATGTCTGCTCACTTCTCTCTCTCTCTCTCTCTCTCTCTCTCTCTCTCTCTCTCTCTCTCT
>NW_021604912.1:1142429-1149826 GCF_004785775.1 Grammomys surdaster | reverse complement strand
CTCTCTCTCTCTCTCTCTCTCTCTCTCTCTCTCTCTCTCTCTCTCTCATACTTTAAATCATTGCTAGGTTGCTTATATTATCTCAATACCACACAAGCACTATTTAACTATCTGTTGCACTATTTTTAAGAAAATAGTCTGTTACTATTCAGTTCAGATATATTTTTCCTAACATTACCAATCTGGGAAATCTGTAGATATTGAATTAATGAATAGAAGTGATCTCTCTCTCTCTCTCTCTCTCTCTCTCTCTCTCTCACACACACACACACACACACACACACACACACACACACACACACACATATTATCCTTGAAGCAATCAGTTACATTTCTCTGGTCTAACATTTTAAATAACACTATAAGTTCAAATTGTCATAAAATTATGACCTATGTTTTACCTTCTTCCAGTGTCGTTGAGAAATCACTGCCCTAGAGGTCTATCACAGGCAGAAAGACACATTGGTGACTTGTCTAGTCTAATAGCATATGGAGATTCTTTTCTAATATGTATTAATATTGTATTATATTGTGAGTTCATTGTACTATGTATTTATTACATCATTATTCCTGGTTCACAGTCTAAAGTAGGTTTCCTTCTTATTTGTAAATTATTTTCCATTGAAGTATACAAGAAATAATCCCCCCACCTCTCTCCCCCCTCTCTCTGTTTTGTCAGTCAGTATAATATACACACATGCTTCAGGAAAATAGAAACAATGGTCGTTGCCTTGTTGCATCAAGACCTTTATGCTTGCGATTTACCAAGATAGCAACACGTCACTTTTACCTATAATGTTGTTATTGCTCTTTTAAGACAGTACTTCTTATTTCCCAATTCTCATCAACAACAAAAAAAATAATAATAAAATTGGTGAGCAATTTCACTGCCTAGAATGCAATAGTCCTGTTAACTACTCCAACAACTACTCACCCTAAGGCATATTTCCCAGCAGATTGGCTCCATTTGTGTCAGTAATCAGATCTACAAGCCTCATGCTATCACTGAGAAAAACCATAGTGACCTGACCATTTGACCCCAAAAGGAATATATATGCATGTTACTTTATCCAGCTTTCTATAGAAGAACATGATAACAGTAAAATCTTGCTTGTCCTAAATCACTCAATGTTTGAGTATGTTAATAGAGTAGAAATTAAAACTAATCATTTTATTCTGAAAGGACTTGCTCACCAAAGGTAAAAGAAGAGGAAGGAAAGCCATGAAGAATGAAGGTGTCAATGCAGAGCACACTCATCCACAGCACCCTTTCATATCTATGGAAAAGGAAACAGTAGAGAGAATTCCGTAATTTCAAAGAGAAGGAGAGGCGACAGAGCAACAGGGTAGTAACATGAGAGAACTTGGCAGGTTAGGAGCCTGAAAGAAATTGAAGGAAAGTAGCCGTGGTGAGGTAGCGATTCGTTGTTTTTCCCCCCTACATATCCAGAATTTCTCTCTCTTGGCCAATGATTCCCAACTTCGTTGTTAAGACAAATGTAAAAGGTTCCACTGTGATTGGAAGCAGGTTAACATCTATTTGATGGACAGATACTCAGCCTACAAAAGCTCAAAGTATAATAGATTGTGAGTGTTGTGTGATGCAGAGAGATTCTCTACATTTTCTAACTTATAACAGAGAAGAGTAAAATAAAAGAAACAAATACTTAGGACCCGTGTTAGGAAAAGCTGTCTATGAAAAGGTGTTACATTTTCTTAAGGGATTCTGATATTCTTTTGTCATATAATCATGACGTACCAGGTAGGTTCTCCAAGGGTAGACCCTGGACCAACATCATGAATATTACTTGGAAACTTGTTAGAAATGCATCTTATTAGATTTCAGCACAAGCTGTGAAATACTATGCAAGAGTGGGGCTCATCCTTGCTGTAAAAGCCACACGACTAATTGTCATACTTGAGAAGTGCTGAGGGATGAGGGGTGAGAGCACAGGAAAAGTTTGTGATTCAAATCAGGCACACAGATTACAACGCATATGATGCTAAGAAGTGGCGTTATCCTGGTAACCTGTCAACAGTCTGAAACTGTTGTCCCCTCTACAGGTGTCCCTCCAATTGCCAGGCTTCTCACACTTTCATAAGTTTCAATGCTGTCATGCTTCTCGCTCAGCTATTAAAAACAATGAATTCGAGAGGTTCCTAGGTAAATGGATGGAATTAGAAATTATCATCCTGAGTGAAGTAAGCCAATCACAAAAGAACACACATGGTATTCACTCACTGATTATTGGATATTAGCCCAGAACCTTGAAATGCCCAAGATGCAACTCACAGGACACATGAAGCTCATAAAAAAGGAAGACCAAGTGGGGGGTGATTCAGTTCTTCTTAGAAGGAGCAACAAAATAGTCAAGGGAACAAATATGGAGACAAAGTGAGGGACAGAAACTGAAGGAGGAGCCATTTGAAGACCTTTCCACCTGAGTATCCATCCCATGTGCAGTCACCAAAGGTAGATGCTGATGTGGAAGTCAGGATGTGCATGCTGATAAGGGCCTGATATGGATGTCTCCTCAGAGGCCTTCAAGAGTCTGACATATTCAGAGGCAGATGCTCACAACTAGCCATTGAACTGATCATGAGGTTCTCAATGGAGGAGTTAGAGTGAGGACTGAAGGAGCTGAAAGGGTTTGTAGCACCATGAGGAGAGCAACAATACCAACCAACCACAGCTCCCAGGGTCCTAACCACCAGCCTGGGAGCACTTATGGAGGGATCCAGGGCTTCAGCTGAATATGTAAGAGTGGAGGGCCCTGCTGGGCACAGGTGGAAGATGAGATCCTTGACCTCATGAAGGCTGGACGCCCCAGGGGGTGGGAATTTTGAGGGTGGGGAAGTGGGAGTGGGGGGGTAGGTGGGGGTTACATCCACGGAGAAGAAGGAGGAGGGGTAAGGGGATGGGGGGTTCCCGGGTGGGTGGGGGATAGGGTAAGGGGATAACATATGAAATGTAAATAAAATATCCAATAAAAAAAAAAAAGAGAATGACCTGGGAAACAGAGCAAACAACATGCCTGCTGATCACTCTTCCCATTCATTATGTTTTCCAGGATCGTGATTAATACAAGAATGGACACAGAGCTTTTCAACAGGAGAGTCTCTTCAGAGCTGATATTTCTACTAACAGGGCCTTATTTCAAAATAATATGCCTTCCATAAACCTAATCAATAAGCTCTGGGCATGCTTGCGATAAAATCGAGCTCCGAAGCATCCTTTTACAATTACACACTTTTCTCCTTGAATGGGACTAAAGGTTCTCCATGTCCTTGGCAATGAAGATAATTCATTGTGCTATTGGCACAGCAGTATCCTTTCAGACAGAACCCCAAGCTGTTCTTACCGGCTAATCTGTCATGGTGAGAATGTTTGTGTTCCTGTGTGTATTTGTATTCATGTGTATGCACTCATTTGTTTGTGTGTGGGGGGGAGTATGTGAGTGTGAGTGTGTGTGTGTGCATGTGGGTGTGTGTGTTAGCAGCTGAATACATAAGTAAGTCTGACTTGATAGTACATCTACATATTTAATTAACTTTTGAGATACTGTCATAAAATTTATATGAAAATGAGGGGCTGGAGAGATGGCTCAGCCGTTAAGAGCATTGGCTTCTCTTCCAGAGGTCCTGAGTTCAGTTCCCAGCAACCACATGGTGGCTCACAACCATCTGTAATGGGATCTGATGCTCCCTTCTAGTGTATTTGAAGACATGACAGTATACTCATATACTTAAATAAAATACTTAAAAATGTTTTTTATTTTGATTGATCCTCTACAGAAATGATACAAAAAACATGTAATTATGAGAAAATATAGAAATTTTTTCTACACAATTCACGTGGCTTAAAATATTTTCTGTTCCACTTATCTGCTGAATAACTTATGGTTGGCTTTTTAACATCTCCAGGTTCTCCTTATCTCATAAGAAAAACAAGAAAAGTAATTCTTAACATGAAATTTTATAGTGAGCATTTGGTAAGGTAATATCAGTAAGGAAAGTTAAGTTAAGAAATACACAATAATGAACAATATTATAAAATGTCATGGTCTTCTTTCAGTGGTTAACAGTATGCTTGCCAACATATGACAGACAAATGTAAAATATCAGACCATTGGGAAAGAGATAAGCGGCCAATTAGAGGAGCATGAAAGGGCATAAGTTAATTGCATAATAAATGCTATCAGAGGTCATAGATGGAAGAATAGAGAGGATTTACAAATCATATTTAGATTAGAGGGCAGTTTAAGATTTGAACTGGGTTTTGAAGAGCAGGAGAAACAGCCAAAAAGGGTGAGGAGGTGAGACCCTGCCAGAGAGATGCAGGAAACAGAAGAGAGGCCCATTTGGATATTATCTGACTCCTAGGCCCTGAATACTTGCAGATAAGCACACAAAGACAGTCAGGGCAGGCTACAGTGTAGAGAGTGATCTTTGAATGTCAAGTTAATGCATCATGCAGACAACTGAAGGAGACTTTGCAATTCACTTTAATCTGTACTAAGCCCACATAATTCAACCGATCTAGTTATCCTTGCTACTTCTTCATTATCCTTTGAAAGTTATCTAGTGTAAGACAAAACTAAAGGATGAGCAAGAGCAGTTAGGATATTGTCACCTTCCCAGTATATAGCTAGGACAAATGTTTCCCACCAGCATTCATCCTCTGCCTGTACCTATGGCTCCTTGTGAAGATCCTCTGGGTGAAACTGTTGGCACATTCTGTTTCTTTCTCATCAAGTTCTCTCCTAGTCAGATTGAAAAGGTTTCTCTTGGTCACCAAGGCTATCTATAGCAGCTCTGATTAGTAAATGGCTCAAATGGCTGGCTAACCCCCCCCACACACACACTCACACACACAGACATACACACACTGGCTTAGCTTTGGTCTAAGTTACTTATTCTGAGCTTGACTGTTTGCATTTTAATCTTTCTCATTGCTTCCTAGAGGTCTTTTTCTAGTTTCTTCTTTTCTACCTAGATTGGTTTCAATATGAAAGTCTTTTTTCTTTTATTTTAGATAATGAATGAAAAATAGTTTCCCATTCCTTTTCTTAATCTTGCTTGATATTTCGTGACACTTAGTGATATAATGCCTGAAACTTAAATTTATAACTATAATTACTCAACGTTGACAGTTCTATGCCTTCTGTTTACTTGACTTCCAGCTTCCTGGATGCTACTTTTTTGTTGTTTTTTCTTATATCATTCTGTTTTCTGCCATGATTTCCACTGTGAACTTCTTATAGTTTTAAAATAGTCAGGCCCTAACAAACACTACTGCTGAAGTATATACAGTCTCATATTATTAGCCCAGTGTTATTCCTAATTTCTTTTTTAAATTTTTTTATTGGATGTTTTATTTACATTTCATATGTTGTCCCCTTACCCCATCCCCCACCCACCCAGGAACCCCGAATCCCTTCACCCCTCCTCCTTCTTCTCTGTGGATGTAACCTCTATCTACGCCCCACTCCCACCTCCCCACCCTCAAAATTCCCACCCCCTGGGGCATCCAGCCTTCATGAGGTCAAGGTTCTCTTCTTCCACCTATGCCCAGCAGGGCCCTCCACTCTTACATATTCAGCTAAAGCCCTGGGTCCCTCCCTAAGTATTCCCAGGCTGGTGGTTTAGACCCTGGGAGCTGTGGTTGGTTGGTATTGTTGTTCTCTTCATGGTGCCGCAAATCCTTTCAGCTCCTTCAGTCTTCACTCTAACTACTCCATTGAGAACCCCATGATCAGTTCAATGGCTAGTTGTGAGCATCTGCCTCTGAATATGTCAGACTCTTGAAGGCCTCTGAGGAGACATCCATATCAGGCTCTTATCAGCATGCACTTCCTGACTTCCACATCAGCATCTACCTTTGGTGACTGCACATGGGATAGATACTCAGGTGGAGTGGTCTTCAGACTAATTTCTAATTCTAAACTTGTCTTTGAGACTATATCTATATTTTATCTATATAAATAATATGTAATTCAGCAAATGAATTAGAAAATAATAAAATTAACCCAGATTCCCATGTAACTGAGTATAAGATGTATTTAGGTAAGTCCATGTGAGCATCTACCCATTTACTGTCTGATTATCATGTAACAATGAGCATTTGAATAGCATTTTGTGGGCTGGAGAGATGGTTCAGAGGGTTAAGAACATTTGCTGATTTTCAAAGGAGTTCTCAACACCCACATCCTGTAGCTTTCAATAACCTGCATCTTCAGCTTCAGAAGATTGACGTCCTCTTCTGGCACATTTGCGTACACCTATATATAATTTGAAAATAAAATAATTATTCTGAAAGGCCTTGCATTATGCTTTCAAACTTTATAGCATCATTCCCTGATTTTGAAGGGACAAATAACCTGGAGAGAAGACACTAAGAGAATGTGCATTCTTGGCCTGGGAACAGAGTAGATACAGAGCTTGCTGAATGAGCATGAAGATTTGATTTCAGATACACAGCATTTACATCAGAAGCTAGCTCTGGTGGTACATACCTCCTACAGTCCCAGCATTGGGAAACAGCGACAGGAGAACCTTGGGGTCTCTCTGGCCAGCCAACATAGCCAGTCTATGACTTTCAGCAAAAGACCCTGTCTCAAAAATTAAGTTGCAGAGTGATAGTCAAGAGAATATGTGCATCCCACATAACTATTTAAAACTTTGAGATGCAGATGGAGATGTCAACACACCACACAGTACTTCAGCTTAAAGCCACGGCTGCAGGGAGTCTGAATTAAGTAGATTACACAAACTCCTATGTGCATCTTGCTCTAATTATGGACAACTCCTGATTGTATTCATCCTACAGCATGGATGGAGGTGGTAAATTTAGAGATTTGTGGAGTCTAGTTTAGATAGATTCATGGCGTCTTGTTTAAGAAATCCAGTACATACTAGTTCATATTCCAACTTAAACATGGACTAGGAGTGCATATTGCATTAAAACTGTATACCTCAGTTTCCACAGAGGTTAATGTGCTGAAGAATGGAGCTAATAACAGTATTCTTTCCACGGGATTGGCAAAGTCCACTGAGATCATGGCTGTGCAGTACAATACTTAGATTGTTTCAGTCTAACATAATATTATGTAATATCTTCTATGACTACTATCTATGGTAAGCAAAATTACAAAAATAAACTTCAGTGGGCTTTACCTTTTATTTAAGCGCTTTCCTTTGAGTCATGGTGTCTGAGTTGCCTTTGTATTGCTGGGATAAAACACCATGACTAAAGGGAGTCTGTGTTTAATTTTGCATACTGCTTCAGAAGGTTAGAATTCTTAATGATGAGGTGACAGAAAGACTGAGAGCACACATCTTGAGCCACAATCATAAAACAGGGAGGAGGGAGGAGAGAGGGGGAAGGGAGGGGAGGG